>NC_037599.1:2625299-2770634 GCF_003073045.1 Pomacea canaliculata
ACACTAAATGACTAATACAGCCTTAGTATAAGTGACAACATTTTTATTTAAATAAAATATCTTATTTCCAAAATGTGCATTTCATTTTAGCGTTTTTATTTTATTTCAGAACGATTGTACTTTGCAACATTGCGTACTCGGCCCAAGTCTACTGCCCACACTCATTACTTCAGTACCGATGATGAATTGGTTTATGAAAAGTAAGTATGTCAGAAATTATTATACATGATTTATAAATGCTTATCACTTCAGTGCATGTTCTGCTAATCCAAATTTAGCTGTAATCAGAACATGCTCATACAAAGTTCAATGTGTCAATTTTAATTCAAATAGGATGAGCTAGGTGTCGATGCTAAAAGTCGGTAACAGTTGTAGCTGAGGTGCTGCTTATGCAAGCAGAGAGCAGTGTGTTAGTTGGTTCATATCATGGGATTCCTTAAGAACTTTTTTATTTTTATTGTTAGGAAGTTCATATTTAGAAAATCCTAACAGTTACAAGAACTAAATTACATCTTTGAATGAATTCCGCTGGCTTCTCCAGGTTTCAGAAACACCACATGCTTTTCCTGAGTTGATCTTTTACATAATTGCAACAAGTAGCAACATAGAGCTTTTATGATTTGATTGTGATCAAACAAATGATGTGAATTTCAGTAGTTGTTGTGTATACCTTATACATGGATGTAGTGCACGATGTGAATGTAGAATTGCCAGCAAGAAGAGGATGTACATTTGTAGGCATTGATAAAAAAAAAAAGATAACCCAGTTTTGGGCTCTATTTTTAAATAACTTTTGTGAGGGCATATGAAGCGTTACTGTTACTGAGTGACCAGAAAGTGTAAAGAAAACGGAAGTTATACGCTCAAGAGTACTTGATGTAAGGAATAAACAGTGTGTTTTTAATTCCTACAGTCATATTTCCAGATAAGCCCATTTCCTTATCAGATGTTCTAGTGCAGAATACTGTTAGATCCATGGGTAATGCAGGTTATCTGTCCTTGTTTCTATCTGTCACTCTCACATACAAACACTCTCACCGACCCCTTGTACAAGTATGTTCTACTTTTACTATCACATCGTCTGTTATAAGTGCCTTGATGGTTTAAAAAGAGTTCATATCTGAAAGATAAAACAATTTGTACATCACAGATTTATTTTAAAGTTACCATTTCCATGTGTGCAATAATTCTTAAAGATTTCCAGTGACACTAATGGGCTATTGCTGGAAGCATATCTCTAAAAATAAAGAGAATAATCTTTGTTTATATATTTTCAGCTTCTATGCAGATTTTGGACCATTGAACCTTGCAAATCTATACCGCTACTGTTGTAAAGTTAACAAGAAGTTGAAGGTATGGTGCATTTTAAAAGAAAATTTAGATTTGTGTGTGCAGCCAGTAGTTTCTTTTTAAGTAGAAAAATACATGTTTGGAGAAGTTTAACTAAGCAAAACATGCTTTGGGATAGTGTGAGTTGAGAGATAGTGGAAAGGAAAGATCTAAGAAAAATTTTGAGAAGCCTGTTGTTGAAAGTTATAAGTTAGCATTATTATAATTCTCTGAGTGCTGTAATTGTTGCTCTGTGAAAAAAATGGATTGTATTTAAAGATATTTTCCTATGCTTTTTGTAGAAAAACTTCTGTATATCTAAAGTTAACACTAATTTTAAGTTCAGATATTAATAAAGTATATCTAGCAGATAATCAGTAATGTTAGTAAACTGATCCAAATTACAGGTCTAGACTATTCACCTTAGGAGTACCTTTTTAATGTTAAAATTTGTTGTCTAGCATAAACTAGTCTTTTCAAAGCATTGAATATTTTTATTAACTTTTATTTATATATTTATTTTATTTTCCTCATATGATTGAGAAAAAAAGGATGGTCATATAATAATGGTGGTTTATTTATTGCTGACAGCATGTAATGAACACACATTGTAGGCAGTTGATGATATATCACAAAACATACACATTGGCATAGCAGCCAGAGTAGCCACCAAGTCTGAGCATCAACAATTAATAATTTTTGTGACTTACCTGGAGAACTGGTGTAGTTTTAATCTGTGCAGGTTTTATCACTGACTGATAAGGGTGATATTGAAACAACTGCCTTTTGAGTCATTTGTTGACTTATTATTTGTAATACATTGTTTGTAGTTGGAAATCCAAGCTGTTTCACTCTAGCCTGTTAATTTCCCCCCACCGCTCCCCACAGATAGTGCATGTTGGAAATCTTAATGACTTGTTTACTTCCAGCTGTGTTATGTTCATGAGTGATATTTCACAGCCTCTGATATATCAGGTGATAGTCCATTCACAAAGCTGCACGTGTTTTGGTTTTGAGCTGGTGGTTACTGTGTATGTTTTGATGCATTAATTTGTCAGCGAGAAAGATAATGATAGTGGAGATCTAGGTTTGTGCAAAAGTTTTTCAAGTTTGCTAGGAGTTTTTTGTTTGTTTTTGGAGACAAGCAAAGACTAATTTTAAACTGGATGTATTTTACACCTTTGTGCTTAATTTTATGTTATTTAGTTGTGCCTTTGATGTTTTCAGAATTTTTAGGATTTGCCTGTCAGTGAACTAATCTTATAGGTGTCAATTTTTTTCCCATTGAGTCTTTGGCACAGTATGAGTGAAAACACACATGAATGTGTGTGCTTGTGCATGTATACATGCACGTTGGCTTACACCAGAACAAATAGGTTGTCAGTCTGTGTTCTAGATAAGTAAGTTTCCTGAAGCCCTTAAATGGTATGCATTTACTTGTATCTCATTGTGCTAAGTACATGTACCAGAATGGGAATAAGGAAGGAAACTTAAAGTCATTGTCCTTGCGTATGAACTGACATCATTTTTCCATTCTCCATTTATTTAATAACATCAGTTTACATGCTTAACTTCAGCTTAAAGATGAGGAAATGGGGAATTCAGGGTCTTGTAACTTTTAGATAGTTTCAAGTTGCCTTGATCTATTTAAACTTTATAAGAAGAAGGGTAATCATTAATTGGGGTTTTGTTGCAGTCCTTCTCTTTGGCCAAAAAGAGAATTGTCCACTATACAAGTTTTGATGCTAGAAAAAGAGCCAATGCTGCATTTTTGATAGCCTCATATGCTGTGAGTAATGTTTTACTTATGTAATCACAAGAGGTTGGAAAATGTTAGTGATATGGTGTCTTGAATGCTGTCACAAGTACCATCAGCTTAGTTTCTCTAGTTTGATTTGTAAAAACTAAAATTGGGTTTTTTAGATTTTTTTTGCCATAACTTCATCCACTTTTGAGAAATTGGATAAGAGTCAGTCTTTGGTTGTTTACTAATATAAAGGTGTAACAGCTGAAAAAACGTCAACAGTGGTTTTATACCCTTATAAATTTTCTTTTAGATAATCTACTTAAAAAAGACACCAGAGGAAGCCTACAAACCTCTTGTTGCGGGGTCCAACCCACCTTTTCTACCTTTCAGGTAAGACAAGCTTGACATGAAAGTCAGGATATAAATATTCTCTAGAAGGAAAGCATACATGAATTGGCAGGGCCTGTGGGAGAGTTTTTAATCTAAAACCCCTCAGTGGCATGTCAAGTCCTTAATGTTTTTAAGCTCTTTCTAGTGTTGATCATTTGTTTACATGCTTACAGTCCTTAACATTTTCTGAATTTTGATATCTGAAGCTACTGGTATATCCTATCATCATTATTGATGCCTTCACGAACGTGACTATTTTGGACAGGACTGTTCTTTTCCTTTTTGCTTTGAATGTAAATATTAGATCCAAAGAATAAGAACAGAATGGGGAAGAAGTTGCATTTGGAAAACTTTCCTGGATATCCAAATTGTATAAATGGCATAAATCAAAATCAAGGATTTAAGTTTTTCATTTAAGCAAAAAACAGAAAAGACTTCTTTTTAGCTATTTGTTTTTCAAGGTGCAGCCACGGATGTAAAAGGTTGTGATCTGTGCCTTATTTTATGATCTTAATGATAAACTCAGGTCTGTCAACTGACATTGCCTGATAAAAGAAGCTTTTTTTTATAAGGGTTAATGGTTTTGCTTGCTTTGAAAAAAATTCAAAATTTTATGCTCAGAAATGAGCCACTTTTTGGGTGTCATTCTGTTAATGTATAAAGCAACGCAGTTCACAGGTCAGTTTCATAAATGCTTATCATTTATTATCTAATTGGAACAATGATTTTCATTGAGGTGGTTGAAGAATTTGTGGTGAAGATGTACAAAATAAGTCAGACTTAAACCCAGTAGCAAAGAAAAGAAAAATCACTACCATGTTTCTACTCATTGGAAAACTTGCTTTGGAAAATATAGCTAATCATGCATAAGGTGTAAATACAATTTTTTTTTTTTTTGAGTTTTACTCAAGGGCAAAATTAATAACATAAAAACAAAAAAGATATGTAAGTCTTTGAATTTCATTTTTTAAGCCATGACTTACCTTAAGTTTGACACAGTAGAAAAGTCTTGTTGCCTGCCTTCTGCTTGAAAAAAGCGTAGGTTTTCATATTCTGATGTGTTATGCTACTTAACATCATCTTAGTTTTACCATTGTTTTTTTTTTTTCCATTCCACTGGTTTAAAGTCAAATAACTTAAAATAAATTGAGACAAGTTTTAAACTTTTTTTGTAATATAAGTCATTAGAAGTGGACTGCATTTACTTGTGTGATATATATATATTTTTAATAGTTGGAACTACTACTTTGAAACTCCTGCATGCTAGTCTTCTTAAGAGCTGTGAAGCAGTATAGTCTCCTAACTGCTGCTGCAACCATGAAAAAAAGTGGGACCCTGACACAATTCTTGACCACATTTTAAAACACACGATAGCCAAATAAAGAAGACTCATTGTATGTAGCATTCTTGGCTAGGGCCAAGGCATATGACTTAGCTATGCCTTCCAAATGTAAATTTTGTAAAGTTGCAACTTTTACGTGACCCTTTGACCCTCTGCAAAGTTTTCCTGTCATTGGGCAAGGTCATTACATGTTGATATGTGGCCTCCATGCCAGACTCCTAGCAAAGTTTATTTTTGGAGGGAGAAGGGGAGGAGGTATTCATGTCTACCATATGTGTAGGCAGCTTAGGTCTTGTGCAGTGGTACAGTCCTGGCTGCATTCAAAAGGAAAAAAGGATTGGGGTTGGGGGGGTGAGAAAAGTTGTGGAAAAGTAGGACAGTTGGCCTTCTGCCAGTCTTCCTTCACACTCCTGGCTATTATGAGACGAAAGAGAATTTATCTACCTGTTCAGCACCATGGAGGCATTAGAATGACATTTTTTGTTGACGCCTTTCACTGTTTGTAAAGAGGGAAGGTTGTGGTGGGGGAGGTAGGGAACAATATTACTTAAAAGGAAACCAGGATGAAGTAATGTGGTATCTTCTGCTTATCCATAAGCATTTAAAAAGTAGTATTTTAATTGGCGTAATTGTCTTTTCATGTTACAAAATTATTTGTTTATTCCTTGTTATTCCTTGAGGATTATAGGGCCACAGCAACATCTCGCCAGTGGACCCAGTTTTTGGCAGCCCCCTTATAAAACATTACCTTTAAATAAAAAATAAAGTTTTTGTCTGCTGAGCAAAACTGCATTTAAAAGTAATACAGTAATTTTACAATGTCAGCATAACATGAAATAAGCAACAGTTATAATAAAACCACTGAGCAAAATAAAAAATTTTTGTTTTGTATCTGTTGGAGAAAATTGTATAAGGAGCAAAGGAGACAGCGACATCTTAAAGCGCACAGCAAGAAGATTAAAATCACTGAATAACATGATACAGCCTGGTTCTAAAATCAGTACATGATGGGATTGAGGTCACGTTTCTGATTAGTGCACAATATGCGCCTACTTATGTACATATGCATCTTTATTTGACATGTACCACCATTTATAGTGGTCAGTTGGACAATGGGAGTTTGAATACCAACTAACTGCAGCCTACCAACAAGTCTCACTTGCTAAGACAAAGACATATGGACAGAGGAAGGGGGGAGAAGGAGAGGGGTTGGGAAAGCATAAATTACTTCAATAGGTGATAGCATGGGCTTAGGAGCAATTGAAATAAATGTGATTACATTGCGCAGGTAAATGCTGATACTTGACATTTTTGAGTTTGCATAAGATGTTTGTTTCTGGTTGTTTCAGGGATGCATCATTTGGGCCATGTTCTTACAACCTTACTCTTCTAGACTGTCTACATGGTCTTAGCAAAGTAAAAGAATTATTACTAATGTGGTTATTTAACTTATTATTATGGAAGTTTAAGATGATGTTATGCAGTGTATCTTGTAAAAATCTCTATTTAAAAAAGAGAAAAAAATATTGTTTCATTTGTGTAATGGCGAATAGTTGGTGCTCCTAAGATCCAGTTGTTTATGTTAACATGTATAGCAGATGCTTTAACCAGCCAACTTTATTTGTGTGTTGAAATTAAAATGTGGCAAATAGTAAATACCAAATGTAATCTTGAGGGTGAATCTCTTAGCAATTCATGCATGTGCTTGAAATCCTTTTTATTAAAAATACTCCTCGTTTCTGATACAGGCACTATCAAATGGTTTCTTTAATTTTGAAACATTTGATGTGGATGAGTATGAACATTATGAGGTGAGAAACCTTTACTAAACACATAGCATCAAGCATTTTTTATATGTTTAATGCTGTGCAATATTTGGTAGGAAATGTAGGAAATCATATAGGTGATGCTGTTCTAGTAAAGGACAGTGCTAGTTTACATTTGGTATCAGATAGCAGTGTGATAGTATTTCTTTGCTTGATTTATGTATAGAACATTATGTTGGTTTCTTGGACATTACACTTGTAGAAATGACCATGTGTCAATTCAAAAGACTTGTAGGGAACTGATGTGTTTTGATTCAGTACTCAGTAGGTGCAACCTAACCATTCTGGAGCAACTTTTTAACTTAAAAATTTTGTTTTCAGCTTCCTTTTCAGTCCTTTAATTTTGGTCTTCTTTATAAGTTTGAATAAAAATAAAAAGTAAGATTCTTTATTTGAAAAAAGTTCTAGTTGAAGTTTTTGTTTATTTGTTGATAAGTTATGAATAATCAAGTGAGAAGAAATTGACAAAAGTCTTGAAAAGAAACCAGTAATAAGTGTTGCCTAATGTAAATATGATTGATTGCTATGTTGGGTATTTAAATAATATTTTACATGCATTTGAGTTGGTACAACAAAAATAAAGTTTAATTTAGAAAAAAAAATTCCTTTGGGATGAATACAATAGATATGATGTTAAATGCGCCCAGCCTTTTAGTCTACTTTGTTTACAGTAAGCTTCTATAGCTTCCTGTCTTTTAGGAGATTCATGATTACCTGTTTACTTCCCCTGGTTTCCTGCCCAATATTACTCATTAATGTACAGTTTTGGAGTAATTCTTGGTTCTCAAATTCACATACTGGTATACATAGTTTTAAAAAGCTATCTCTAAATTGCAGAAATTACAAATCTGAAGATAAATTTTTTCCTTTTTTTCTGCATGATTGACATGACTTTTAACTATGGTCACCATTACTGTTGTGTGATGATGACTTGATGTCAGACTTTACATTTGTTTATAACCATTTGCATTTCAGAAAGTAGAAAATGGTGATTTCAACTGGATTGTGCCAGGTAAATTTCTGGCTTTTTGTGGGCCTCATCCTAAATCAAAGATTGAAAATGGTAAGTAAAATTTTAATAAAAATACAATTTTTTAAGAAGCAAATAAGTACCTACTGCACCATATTAGTGAGTTCTGTTCCACTTCCTTACACCACACCATGTGGTAAAAATGGAGAGCTTTTGTTGCTCTGTGGTACAAACTAAGGCAGAAAAACCAGCTGCAGGATAGAGAAAGAACTATGTTAGCAGTGTAAAGAAGAGGACTGACCATTCTATGCAGGACCAGGCAGTCAGCCCTGCCAGCCACTGCATTTGTCCAGTTGTTCCCTCCATTGATTAGTACCACAAGACCAGTATTTTTCATCTGATTCCAGTCAGGGGATGAATGAATGAATTTGTTATTAATCATAGTTGAAAGGGTCACAAGGCAGCAAAAATGAACATCAGTAAGGAGTAATGTCAAGAATTGTTGGATACAATGTCTTTAGTTGTCTGAATAATAAGCAATTTATGTAGCATGTGATCATGCTCATAAAGGAATATGTTCTCAGCATTTGAGACAAAAAGAAGACATGGACAGCATATGATGGAATGGATGGATAAACAACAGTACAGACAGAGATATTATAGATAAAGGAGACACAGACAGGAATGGGTAACAAACGGTGACAACTTAGAGTTAATTACATTAATCTGCCGAGGGAGACAGGCAGTCAGACAAGCCCTTAGATGTCATTGAAGTGAGAGAAATGTTTACCAGATGGACTAGCATTATGTAAACTGTCAGGAGCAATGCTCATGGAACAAATGTGTTTTAAATGCACGTTTGCAGGTTTCGATGTTTGATAGGTGGCAGGAGAAGTTGAGAAAACTTCACCATTCTGCCGCACATAAGCTAAAAAGTTGGTGACCGTATGTTATTGTTTTAGTGACAGGAATAGTTCACATATGGTCATTTTGCTTCATTGATGCTGTATCTAAGACCAGAACTATACTTTGCAGGGTACCCACTGCATGCACCAGAGGCCTACTTTCCGTATTTCCGAAAACATAAGGTGGCAGCCATTGTTCGTCTAAACAAAAAAATTTATGATGCCAGACGTTTCAAGGATGCAGGCTTTGACCATTACGATCTGTTCTTTGTGGATGGGAGTGTCCCCACTGATGTGATTGTCCGTCAATTCTTGGAGCTGGCTGAAAATTCAGATGGTGCTGTTGCTGTTCACTGCAAAGGTGTGTTTTAAGCAGTCTTAACACAAATTCAAGAGGTGACAGATATTGTCAGTAGCTTTGGTGAGAGAACTGCTACATCATTGTTTGAAAGTTTCATCCATTTTTAATCAATGAAGCGGTAGGTTGATAATACAATAACAATATATGACTTAATCCTGGATTTTTTTTGTGTGCCTTTTTGAGAAAAAAAATTATCACTATTTTTTTTAATGAGTTCACTTGTATTCATTTATTTTAACATTTATTTTTGCTATAATAATTTAGTACTGATTTCACAATTGCAATGAAATTTTTCATGCAGTGATTTTTTTTTTTTTTTGCTTTGACAAAATTGCCCCCAAATAATTACATTATTGACTGAGCTAGTTTGTCATGCTTATCTGTGGCAAGTTCAATAATGTAGAAAAGCTCAGAGAAATACAGTGCACAAAAGAGCACTAAATTGTTAGTGCATTCCTGTTTGTCCCCAGATCTTTGTCTCTGTTTACTGCAGTAAGGCTTTAGCTGTGCACTAGGTGCTGGCTTCTATGTCTTCATTTCTGTTTTCTGGTACAGAGAGTAACCATGACATTCGCAGACTTTGCTGTTTTCAGCTGGTCTGGGTCGCACGGGAACACTAATTGGTTGCTACATCATGAAGCACTACAAGTTCACTGCCGCAGAGGCTATTGCCTGGTGTCGTATTTGTCGTCCAGGATCGATCATTGGTCCTCAGCAGAACTTCTTGGAAGAGTAGGAACAGTAGTGTGACACACATCTTCTCATAAGCTAGATGAATGGAATTCTAGCATATATTAATGGGCATGGGTAGTGGAGAAAAGGTTTTGAGAATGCTGAAGCCTAGTCATGTTAGGAAATTATGTTTTAGGGGAATGAAACTATATCTGCTGTGTTAGAGGGTTAGGAAATGGGAGTGTGAGATGCAATTGAATAGAAACTTTCATTTACGTTTTATTGTTTGGGTGTGGAAGCTGTTGCAGATGTGTGTACGTAGACCATAGATATTAGTGTGTAGATAAGGTATTTTGAATTAAAAGCAAAGATGTCATCAGTTCCTCTAAGCTGGAAATTTTAGGATAAGGCCAGCAGTTCTTTGCGTTTAACTAATTTTACTCATTTAAGTTAATCAAATAAATTCAATTTATCATAGACAAGGCATCTTTAAATAGTAATGAATATAAGATTTTATGTTAGCTGTACTCTAGAATTATTACCATTATGTATGACTTGACATATTTTATATAGACAGATTTTTTGTTGTATATAAAATATGTCATTACATGGATTATGTTAAATATTTTGTCAGGGTTCCCAGGTCCTTGCAAGGTCCTTTTAAGTCCTTTTATATTGAATTTTCGCCAAAAGGCCTTTTAAGTCCTTTTATTTGCCATGCGGTCCTTTCAAATTCTCACACAGGTCCTTACATTTTCTCTGTGACCCTTTTAAGTCCTTTTATCGATAAAATATTACAACAAATTTATTTCCGGAGTAGACTTTGGCGCAAAATACCGACGATTTTTCGCTGCATTGCTATTTTAATCACATGACTACCCAGTCTCGCTCGCAGCGGGAACGTCCGTTTCGGCCTTTCGCGAGTTCACTCTCGTCGTGTCGACCACATTTCTTTGTCTGCTTAACAATTTGAAAGATGCCGGGGAAGTGCTCTTTTCAGGAGAAGTGGCTAAAGGAAGACAAGTATAAAGATTGGTTAATAAAAGACTCGAGCAATAAACATTTGGCACGATGTGCTGCCTGCAAAATATCTCTGAATCTTTCATCAATGGGCGAAAGTGTTCTGAAACAGCACATGGTTACCGAAAGACACCAAAGGCAAATAAAAGTATTTCTGAAAGATGCGCGCTTTTGTGTAACTGATTACTTTCGTCATCGAGAACATCCACAGCCCGCTCAAAATCAGACGGCACCGACCAGCTCTGCAAGTGTGTCCAGTAAGTTGACAATTATTTATCTTTAGCGATTCATTTAGTTAACGATGTGGGTACTTAGAAAAACACATTAAATTAAAGCGTGCATAACATTTTGCGGTTTTTTTCCACTCTTTATTAAGCCTATCGTCTAATTTACGGTGAAGCCAATAGCTTAAAGATCAGTAAATAGCAAAGAATTATTTAAATTAAAAAGTTGAGATTTTCATTTTCTCATGATTCGAACTACAAATAGAGTTTTATACAATCACGAATCTTACTACAGCTTTGCTGCAGAAAATTGATCTGAATTTTTGGCATCTGATCAGGAAAGATTAAAAAGAAAGTATAATTAATAATGTATGCTTATTATCCTATTTTACCAGCAAATACATTATTTTTTGGATTTTTAAAATCAAACAATTTAACATTAAAGCTAAATCAGTTAGCTGAAAAATAACTTTCATTTTCAACTATGCTGCCATCTTTATACTTTAACTTAGTTTAGTATTATTTATATTATCATGTCATTAATTATTGCTTTTTGAAACCTGTCTTTTATTCAGACAGAACATAATGTTTACAGACATAATGGTAACTTAAATGTTTTCTTTGAATAGGTTTCGTGATGAGCAATGAACGATTGAAGGCAGAGATCCTGTGGACTCTCAAGATTGTGGAATCACACTACAGTTTCAGATCTGCTGAAAAGTCTGCTGAACTGTTTCGACTTATGTTCCCAGACAGCCAAGTAGCTGCAGAATTTAAGTGCGGTCAAACAAAAGCCAGTTATCTAACTTCATTTGGGCTTGCTCCTCACTTTTCGAAATTGCTTCTGGACTGTGTAAATTCGTCGCCTGAGTATGTTCTTTTGTTTGATGAATCTTCTAACCATAAGACTCAAACTAAACAGCTGGATTTCCATGTTCGTTACTGGAGTGACAATGCTGTAAGGACTCATTACCTGACCTCGGAATTTTGGGTCATTCCGCGGCCATAGACCTTCAACAAAAGTTCAGTAAGGTAATTAGCGAATCAAACTTCAAGCAAGCTAATTTACTTCAAATTTCTATGGATGGACCTTCTGTAAACCTAAACCTTCTTGAGAAAATTAATAACGACATGATTACCAATCACAATGTTGGTTTGTTAAATGTGGGCAGCTGTGGACTCCATGTTATGCACAATGCATTTAGGCGTGGGTGCGAGGCTTCTCAATGGGAGCTTGAGTCATTTCTTACATCTGCTTATATCTTGTTCAGAGACAGCCCAGCCAGAAGAGAAGATTATATAAAAGTAACTGGTTCCACATCTTTTCCAGCCAAGTTCTGTGCTCACCGATGGCTTGAAAACAATTCTGTTGCTGAAAAAGCAATTGTTATGCTTCCATACTTGGAAAAATTTGTCAAAGCTGCAATGGAGAAAAAAATAACATTGCCAAAGAACAAATCTTTTGATATTGTAAAAGCTGGAGTCTTATCTACCCCTTTGCTTTCATGTCGTCTGGCTTTCTTTAGTTTAATTGCCAGTATACTTGAACCGAAAATACCAAGCTGATCAGCCTCTTCTTCCTTTCCTTTGTTTAGACTTACATGAAAAATCTGATGCACAAATTTATCAAGTCAAATGTACTTAATAAATGTGAAACTGCCCTCCAACTTGTGCAGGTTGATATATGCAACAGTTCTAACCATGTCAATCTGAGCATGATCGAACTTGGCTTCAGGGTTGATAGACTACTGGCTGTAGCTAAGAAACAGTCATCAGTAAACGATGGAACTCTCATGGCCTTCAGAGCTGAATGCAGAGATTTTTTGAAAGCAGTTGTTCTAAAATTGCAGGATAAATCTCCACTGAAGTACACCCTAGTGAGAAACATAACTTTCTTAAACCCAAAGACCATGGGGGAAAAAGACAAATCAATACAAAAAATGAAAAAGGTTTTGTTGTATTGCCAAGGTGTGAAAAGGTTTGATGATGTGACTTGTGACAAGGTATTGTCAGAGTTCCGTAATTTTCTTGACAGTTCTGCAGGTGAGTGGTAGTAAGGCTTTTGACCCTATGACACAAAGACTGGATAGTTGGTTTTATGATGCCCTTGCTGGAAAAGCAGAGTTTCAGGTGTTGTGGTCTGTTGTCAGACAGTTACTCCTACTCTCTCATGGTCAAGCTACAGTGGAAAGAGGATTTTCATTCAACAAAGAAACAGTAGCTGACAATCTTAGCCAGACTGCACTAAAAGCACGCAGAGTAATTCTTGATCATATTCACAGTGTGGGAGGGGTGGAAAATGTTGAGATCTCCAAACCACTGATGATATCCGCTTCTAGTGCCTATGGCAGGTATGAACGTTACCTCTCTGAGCAGAAGCAGCAGAAGGAAACAGAAGAAAAGCAGGTCCACAGAAAGAGATTAGGAGATGAGCTGGTAATACTCACAAAAAGGCTAAAGACCACCAGTGCCGAAGAACGACACCTGCTGGAACTGGCTGACAGACATAGTTTCCAGGCTGAAGAGCAAAAAAGTTTTTCACTTATTGAAAGATCTAACAACATGCGTTTGTTAGCCAAAGACAAGAAGAAGGAGATAACAAAGATTCAGTCAGACATTGATAGATTACAGGAAGAAATTAAAAGGTGTTGAATTGTGACATTCAGAATTAATGTTTATTTCAGTTTAAATAAGCCTGCACAATTCTGTACATGTATGCTATGGAACATGTTAAAAAACCAGAACTATTTAGAGGAAATTAGGTTGTGTAAAGAAATTGTATTGTTTAGTATTGGTAAAGCTGTAGGGGTGACAAAGAATTGAATTTCATCAATGAAACTTTTGCTTATAGTAGATGGATTGCTTTGTCATTTTGTAATCTTAATCTTATGTGTATTAGTATATCATGCTGTTTATGTATATGTTTGCATGTGTTACATGTATGTGTAATAAGAATGCTTAAATAATATCTCAAGGTTAAAAATAAATGGGCTGTAATGCTTGACAGTTTCGACTCATTCCATCTTTGGTTTAGCATTAGGATCACACTCTTTTCATTCCTCATCTGATCCTCCAATCCTTGGCATTCCTTGTAGTCACAAGAAAATGTTTGGTCTACACATCTGTACAACACTAGTTGCCCTTCCGTATTCGCAAAAAACGCTCTTTTTTTCAAAAGTTCTTTAGAAACTTACTCTTTCTTGAACTTTGATCTTCTAGTACTACTGTGCATAGCTCTATTTCTATCTCTCTCTTCCCATTAGAGTGTGTGTGCGAGAGAGAGACACGTGAACTGACTTTTGTATTACACCAAAGAATGGCTTTCAGGTTTTGCAATTATTATTACTTAGATTTCTAGAAAACTTGGAACATTAACGATGTATGTTATCAGCGCGCTAAGGACACTTTTTAAGTTATCTAATCTAAATATGGCAGACAGGCATCAAAATTAACTCTTTGATTATTTATTACTAGAAATACATGTATTTGAGAACATAGAGAAGACCACAGATTCATAAATAATACATCTTTCCGACCACACAAGAGAAAAACTTAAGCATTGATGACTGTCACTTAGGTCCTTACGAATGCATGAAAGGTACTTTTAAGGTCCTTTTTTGGCACCATCCCTGATCCCTGGGAACCCTGTTTGTTCATCTTTCAAGTTTTCTAACCTCTATAGATGTTTGTGTTTTTAGAGCAATTTCCCCTAATATTTTGTATTTAAACTCTATGTTTTTGTTTTTATGATGATCTTATGATATATTGGTTACAGGAAACAGGCTTGGCTATGGATGCAAGGGGATTTGTATCGTGCTAAACATAAAGCTGACTTCAAAGAACGCCAACGAGAGCGTCACCATAGTGTGTCTAATCTTCTGTCCAGTGTAGATGATATGCGGATCCATGATGCAATCGAGAATGACAACCGATTTAGCTCTTACGACAATGTGAGCATTTGTATAAGCATTCATTTGTAGAACTTTGACAATTGTCTTAGCTCCCAACCCATCTCAGCTATCGCAGAAGTGTTTTTTGAGTGAGTGGCTTTGCTGTGACAAACAGAGAGATGTCTTATGATTTGCTTCCCTAGAAATTATGCTGCACATTATTTTTTCTATTCAGTCTTATTAGACATATCCTGCAAGAAAAATAAAATAAAAAAAATGTTTGCTTAGAATTCCCTTATAATGAATGCTTCCATAGCAATACAGTGACATTTAACAGCAAAGGTTGTTTTAAAGTTGGGGATAAAAATGAGATTCATTATATGCAGGGCAACCAGACAGGAAGGGGAGCTGTTTTTAAGTTTTGAAAGGTGTTCTGAATTAGTGTGGTTATATAATTTGCATTGACGTGATGCCTACCTGTACATTGAGGTGTACCTGTGATCCTGTTGCAGATCTATGACCCTCCCATCACACGTAGCTCAGATGTGGAAACTCAGGGTGACAAACTCAACCAGCTCAAGCTGCTGCGGAAGCACCCTCGCTCAGCAACTACAGGCACGGTCTCTGTGTAAGTAGACAGTTATCAAACAGGCAAATCAAACTTTTGGTTGGCTGTTGTGTGTTCATGGATTGGACAAGCTTTAATTGAAAGTGAACAAGTTAACAAATTTGATTTGTTACAAACTTCATTAATTGCTGGTGGGATGCAAACCAATGTAAACATAAAAGATAAAGAGACAAAGCATAACTGATTTTTTTAACTTATTTATTTTTTTGCTGCATAACAATGATGAATGTGCCAATGTATCTATTGTTTGTTTTTTGTTGTGGCACGCCGCATGTATCTTTACTGATATCTCTTTGGCACAACATGGTGTTCAGTGAATTTTATTTCTAGCACTTTTAAGTCCTAGAATGCTAAGTATTTGTAATAATAAATTTACTAAATGAATCTATTTGAATCGTTGTCTTTCCTACAAATGTATGGCGGCTATCATATTAGTAAACTCATTTTATGATCAGTAACTCCCTTTTTATTTTGTTTAAATTTTGCATGTCACTGAACACCATACCTTATTTGGTGCCATCTTGACTCTGTGAATTTGGATCCACAGTTGCTTTATAACTCCTGTCAAACTAGAAGTAAAATCATTCCAACCTCTTTTTCAGCATATTTTGCTAAACTTTATGCCTTCTTTCACCCTAGCTTTTCATTTGCCCTCTGAAATGTACTAAGTGTCAGTTTAGGAATACCTGAATCATCAGAGCCCACTTCAATAAATTTTCAGCTTTGTCTAAACTCAAACTTGAGCAGCTGTGGATTTATGTTAAATGATGCAGCCAATAAGCTGTTAAAATGCATACTAGTCAAAGAACATTTTGTTAAAAAATGTGAAGAAGAATGGACATCAGAAGAATCTTTTGATGAGACGTAGTATAATCAATCCCTTAAAACTGACATACAGTGCACGCGAACACATGTGAATATATGCATGCATACCAGAGAGATAGGTAAGTTCTCAGTATTACAGATAGTATAAGAGTTTGTGTTCACAAATGCAGTGCGTTCCCATTAAGGCAGAAACTGGAAAAGATTGATGCTCTGTACTTTTTTAAAAAGTGTACGTTACACACATAACAGGAGTTGATTTGTGCAATTCGTGTCTACTGCTTTGAGCCAGTCATTGCCCTTGATTTTAGAGAGCATGATGAGGAAGGGAAATGCTGCTTTGAGCTTGCCGTTTGCTGTATCTGCATGTGGCATATAGATCTGACTGCCCTGCATGAAAATGTGGTTAAAAGTTGACAGCTGATGGCAGAGATTTATAAAATTAAGAATTTACTTCCTTTCTTCATGTTATAAATTTCATTCCTCTGTAGAGCACACTCTGGTCAGAACATGAAAAAGATTTTTATGACATTTGTTGCACTCATGCTTTACATCCCTCATTTCTTATGTCATCAGTATGCTTCTGTCATATACTGTCTACTCTTGCATGTTCTTGTAGATGCACTTAGTTTCCATTTTCATTGTGACTTTTCACAGGAAGATGGTGTCACAGAACAAACTTCTGTAGACTTTAGTTCTTTGGGTTGTGTACAATGGTTTTAATGATGTATGAAAGGACCAGAATTAGTTTCTTAACCTGATTACAGCAGTATTGCTGTTGGGGCTAGGATTAGTTTCACTCATTGGCATTATTTTACATGATGGGTTATCTTTTCTCCAGAACAACACATTTTGTAACTTGTGAAACAAAAGTATCTATACACATCAATAAAAAGCTACTTTTAAACAATAATTTAAGCACCAAAAGATTGTTTTTATTTGAAATTTGCATGCCATTGTCATTGCACAGTCAACTTTTGATCAATGCCCCTCTTCAAATGATGCTACAACATCCTTTTCATCTTGACCTACTGGTGTTTAATAATTAATGTGGCTGAAAACCTAAGAATAAGACATTTGCTTCTTTTCTTTGGCTGTATTTCCTTTAACAGGATGTTTGGAAGTGACTCTTTAGAGAACTGATTAAGTGTTTGAGATAATTCTTTTCCTGATAAAAAGTTACCAAAAGAAAAAAAAATTTAGTCAATGTAAACACTTCAAGGAACCTGAGCAATGTGGAACCTACTGAAATGAGTGCTTTTGTTGTGCAATTTTTGTTGAATGAGTTGACTATATTGGTCATATCAAAGAGGGGAGAAAATGCAGGCATGTGCACTTACTGGAATGTAGAGTATTCCTTATGCAAGTGTTAAGTACCATCTGTTCTTCAGATCATATTTCCAAAGTTAGTTTAAGTTCACGGCACAGCACCCCTTCCCTTGTGCATGTGTGTGCATATATTCACAATAAGCCCAGTGAAATATGCCCAGTGCCTGCTGTATGATTGCATGTTTTTCCACAACCCACCTGACATTGTGGTTTGATGTGATGCTAGTTAGTGAAGTACTTGGCCATCTTTTGTCGTATTTATTCAGATGTTTCTGATTAGTTCCTCTCAGTACTGCAAACGAGCATCTTAGTAGAGAATATTGGTTGACTTTTACTGCTCCTCTTGTTTGCTTGTACTTTCAGCATTTTTGTTTTTGTGCCAGAACTTTAAACTACATCTCAGTTTGTCACTGCAGCAGCTTTTGATTAATCTGTGATTAGCATCTTAACTTTTGCCCACTTTATATGTTCCTCAGCCCTGTTCTATTTTGGAGAACACCATGGAAACTTGTTCAACATATGTCAATGCAAACACACAATACCATGTAACTTGTCGTTTACACAAGTCATGTATGTGTGTGACCTATATGTCAGTTTGTATACAATTTTTAATTGTCTGAGCATTCTTGTTTATTTTGAAATCTGTGTTTAAATACTGAACACATTTGTGCATGGCCTTTTTTTGTGCACAGCTTTACATTCTTAAGTTATTGTGTTGACAGTTTCAGAATTGTAAACTTGCATTTTGTCTCATTCACAAGTGTAGATGGGTGACTTGACATACCTTAACATAAGACTGAAGCATAGGAACTAGGGGTTAGTCATACATCAGTCACAGTTGCTAAACATTTTGTGGTTATTAGATTTTCACTATTTATTTATTGTTATCTTTAAATTATTTCCCTCAAAATTTTAAAACTCACCTTTGCTAGGTTGACAAATAAGTTTATAGACATTGTTTTAGAAAGTGACCTAACTAACTGTAAACATGAATTAGTGATCACAAATTATAGATCACAAAGAGTGGTAATGTCTCATGCTTATAGTGGCTTTCAATTTTTTTTTAAATCCCGGAATGTGCTCTTTGTGTGTGTATGGGTGAGAGGGTGTGTGTGCTTACCCATGATGCTTTAGGGTATATCAACAGTAATAATTAAAACAGCTGATGTGGTGAAAGGAGTAAAAGCAGTAACAAAGCAAAGGTCTCAAAGTAATGGAAGCAATGTTGAAATTATTACTGGAGTGGATAAGTTAAAAACAGGGCTAGAAACACGTATACTATAAAATACTACGAGTAATACAAGGTAGTTATCTGCTGGTTGATACCAAGAACACATTTTAAATACATTTACATTACGTCTTATGGTGTGGGGGTGGGGAGTGTTCAGCACTTGACCAGCCTTCAGAACGGATTGTGGTTGAGTGCCAAGGTACCTTTGTACCAATGTCATGCTTGGTGTGGTTGCTAGAAATACTGTTGTAAACTTTAGTGCTTCAGATTAATTGCAATGCTGCTTTCTAGTCATGATCCAAGCACTTCTTCAGAAGCTGTTTCGCTTATGCTTGTTTTTGTTTTTTTCAAAGTTGCTTATTTTTTTAAAGATACATTAGCATTCAAGCAGGTGTGTTAGACTTCTAGAATATTACACCTATAGTGAGGTATTTTGTAATTCAGTCTGATCAACGTGGAATAAATAATAATAAAATAAAGTAGTGAAAGAGAAATTAACAGAGATTTAAAAGTCTTTTTTGCCATTCTCATCTGATTTTCTTATTTCCATGCCAAAGTTATCAGTTTATACTTGCATGCGTTTAAAACTTCTTTATCTGACCACCTTTCACTTTAAAGAGATGGGACAGCTGGAGTTTCAAAAATTATGAGACATCAAGTGATTAATTTGAATAAATTCAGATGACAGATACATAGTCATTTGATGTAGCAGTGCTTATTTTCGTCCTTTTAACAGACAGCATGCATGAGCTGGCATCAGGGCTTGAAATTTGCATTCCCTTTTTTGCAGCAGAAGGTTACATAAAGCATGTCATTACACTGAATTCTTTATTTTTACATTCAAACTTTCTACTTCCATTTTGCAAGGTTTAATGTCAATAAAAGTTAAAAAAAAACAACCATACAAAATCTTCAGTTTATTTAAACATGCATGGGTTTTTTCTCTTCAAATGTTGCTGTAGTGTAGTTTTTTTTCTGTAGAAAATAGCTGTTTAACAGGCTTTTTTTTTTTAAGTTGGGTGGAGTGGTCCCTTTTAACAATATTATACTAGTAAACTTCTGCGCAAAACTTCTATATGTCTTGGCACCTTTTAAAGTAGAAAGAGTTTGGAAATCTTGATGAAGCACAATATCATAAAGTTAAAGACATTTCCAGCCCTGATGGCCACTCATAAAATTACAAGCTTTGTACCCTTTTGTTTCACCCTCTGCCCTTGGCCTTAAACTGCCTGCAGTGTAGAAGACGGTAAGGGTCACAAGCGCACTACCACCCAGCCCCTGCGTTCTTCTGGTTCCAAAAGTGCCCAGTGTGCTGTCTCTCCTCTCAAGTCCTCCAAAGTCTCCTCCACCTCCGTCCTGTCCAACAACCACTCCAACGGCAGTGTTAAGCGTGTCCCTCGCCATTCTCTCACCACGACAACCAGTACCAGCACAAAGAGGTATGGGTAAAAAATGTGCTTTTGAGTCACTTGCCTTCAACCACAAAAATTTCATGTTTCATTTTAGTATGACCATAGCTCTGTGTGATTTTAGGTTGCATTGTACCTCTTAGCTTTAATACTTGTTGAAAGAGAGTCCCTCCACGGCTCCTCATTCTTTACAGAATTTCCTGTGGAGTTGATTGCTGACTGCTTGGCATTTGAAATGCTGTATTTGCACTGCAGCTACCTGTAGTGTATGTGATGATTGCTGCTGACTAAGCTTGTTGATTTTTGGTAGCAAAAGGTGGAGTACAGGTCTTATAACCTAGTTGCTATAGTGGGTTGTGGATGTTGCAGAGCTGTTTTCCCTTACACAATTTTTCTATATTTTTGGGGGAGAGGAATGAGGTGCAACATGTAGATATGATTTTTTTTTATTTGTGATGTGATATTGTGGCTACCACAAACCCTACCCCCTCCCACTTTTTTTAAGATCTGTTTCATTACATTTCTATATGATCTTTCAGAAATGATGGATTTAATTTGAGAATTCTAAAACTTGACTTAGCAGCATTAACAGCAGTCCTACAGTTAAGGTCATACATTCACAAAAAAAGAAAATTGTGCACCACAAGACGAGTAAAAAACACATGCACAAAATAGGTATTGTTGAAAGTTCATCTCCCATTACTTTTCTACAAGAATTGCCTTCATAACAAGCTAGGAAAAAAAAAAGAATGGCATCTTCAGGTCACAAATATTGAAGCAGTACTTTACACCATTAGAATAGTTTACAAAATTGACGACTTTAACTTGATAGTCAGCAGTAAACATTTTCACCAGAACAGTGATGTAGATGTTCCCAGACTGAAGTAACACAGAAATTCCAATGTGGATGCAACAAGTCAGTTGCTTTGTAAAACATCTGGCATTCTGAGAAATATTGTAGAGAGAGAGGAAATTGTTGTGAGCCTTTGTAGCACCAGTAGTTTTATGATATAAATATAGATTAGCCAGTTATATCAAGCTGCAAATATGGAAATATTTTTCAGTATGTGCAATTTATTAATTTTTGTTGGGGAAAGTTATGATTTTATGCATAAATAATAAGTGTGATCCCAAGAGTTTACAAAGGGTTAATTATCAACAGTTGTGTATTAAAGGGGATACAAATTCCCTCACCAAATGTAGTTTTAATTGCTTTAGATCAGTGATGCCCAACCTTTTTCGGCCTGCGGGCCATACACATTTCCGACAAGAGTGTCACGGGCCGCTTCACCTCAAACAAAAAAAAAAGTAATAGAGCAGATGCCATTTTTATTAGAAACAAGTTGTACTTGCCGTTAATTATGTAGTAATTAGTGGGATATTTGAAGTTGTTTACCCGAAACCAACTTTGGAATGTCTGGCTGCATCGTAGAGACACCAAGTCGGAGCACTGAATCGAAATGTTCGTCCATTGAAAAAAAAAATTGAGAGATGCCCCATACGTAGGGATAAATACTTCTTCTTCCCTTTTTTTTTCGTTCTTTTTTTTTTTAAGGTCTTTTTTTTTTATCACTAGCATGCCGATTTCCTGCACTGTGGGCAGAAGTTTCGCGGGCCGGATGGCACCGCGTCGCAGGCCGAATATGGCCCGCGGGCCGTAGGTTGGGCATCCCTGCTTTAGATGAATGTAGTATCACATTTGCATATGTAGTTAGTATATGGGACATTTGCTTACAAGATGTCCAGATGTCACAACTCTGTCTCTCTCTGACCTTAAGAAGTCTACTGTAATCAGGGTTCCCAGGTCCTTACAAGGTCCTTATAAGTCCTTACATATTGAATTCTCGCCGTAAGGCCTTATAAGTCCTTATATTTGCCATGCGGTCCTTACAAATTCTCACACAGGTCCTTACATTTTCTCTGTGACCCTTACAAGTCCTTATATCGATAAAATATTACCACAAATTTATTTTCGGAGTCAACTTTGGCGCAAAATACCGACGATTTTTCGCCGCATATTTGGTCTACACATCTGTACAACACTAGTTGCCCTTCCGTATTCGCAAAAACACTCTTTTTTCAAAAGGTCTTTAAAAACTTACTCTTTCTTGAACCTTGATCTTCTAGTACTACTGTGCATAGCTCTATTTCTCTCTCTCTCTTCCCGTTAGAGTGTGTGTGCGAGAGAGAGACATGAACTGACTTTTGTATTACACCAAAGAATGGCTTTCAGGTTTTGCAATTATTATTACTTAGATTTCTAGAAAACTTGGAACATTAACGGTGTATGTTATCAGCGCGCTAAGGACACTTTTTAAGTTATCTAATCTAAATATGGCAGACAGGCATCAAAATTAACTCTTTGATTATTTATTACTAGAAATACATGTATTTGAGAACATAGAGAAGACCACAGATTCATAAATAATACATCTTTCCGACCATACAAGAGAAAAACTTAAGCATTGATGACTGTCACTTAGGTCCTTACGAATGCATGAAAGGTCCTTATAAGGTCCTTATAAGGTCCTTACTTAGCACCATCCCTGTCCCTGGGAACCCTGTGTAATTAAGGTGCAAGCATGCATTCATACACGTGGTTGCATAGTTTCAACATAATTCAGCTGGTGAATTTGCATGAAGAAGGGGGTTAATATATATTTTTATAACTAATCGGCATTAAGACAGTGGATTACAATAAGGTCTCATTTCATACTTTAGCTGGGGCAAACAATATTGTATTATAATGCTGCATAATTAATGTGTCCAAAGCAAAATTGAAGTTTTAATTGTTCTTGTTTCTAGAAGAAACCAGATGCATAGTTTGCGGAAGAGTATGCACACTAGGTATGGGTTTATGTATGTGTATTGTAGAGCAGCACCCTATTTTTTTTTTCTGGTCATGCACTAATTTTTGTGCTGTGGTTGGCTGTTGTAACAACAGTGTCATGCCTTTCACCACACATACCACCCTCCTGATCATTCTAGTGATTGTCTCCACACTCCACCAAATTTTTATTTTTTAGTCAGCATATATTATTTTCCTTAGTGTTTTGAAAGCTAAATTTGCAGACTTTGGTGATTCTTTCCCCTCCCCTCTTTTTGATCAGAAGAGGGTATAAGTTGATTTTTCTCTTTTTTTTCATATTTGTTACTTTATTCATTTTGTTGGATTTTTGTTTTGTTTTGGAGGTTTTGTAGTTATTCATTACTGATTAGGTGTATTGCAGAAACATGGAAATGTAAATATGTTAATGCTGCTTTGATAACTGTCTTTTAGAAAGTCTAGTTTCCATCAGTGGAGTTGGCAAAAATTTTTAAAGCACCTAAACTTTTAATTGGTTGTGAGTGTAACCTTTTTTCCTAAATAAATTTTGACATTTATTATACATGTCTGTATTTTACTGGCTTATGCAGTAAAATCAGAATTATAGAATTCTGTATTCCGATTAAATATTTAATGTAAAGTGACGTGTATTGGCCATGTTTCTGCTTTTTTTTTTTTTTTAATAAAAAAACACTGTGTGGGCAGGAAATAGCCCTTTTTATTATTTAAGTACCATTAAAATTAATTTTTTTTGTGATAGTTGAGAAGAACACTTAAATTCAGTTCAGTTTATTTTCTCTAAAATTTAGATAATGGTTATTTTATTCTTTATGCAGGATTCTCTTTTTATAATTGGCCCAACTACCCTTTTACTTGAACATCTTATTTTGATTATTTTCTTGAAGTTTTTTGTTAAAATTTTGATGTGAACTTTGTGGATTTATATATATCTAAATCCTTGCAGTGCTTAAAAATATTGGTTTTATTTAATGCATAAAGAATATATGATTACTGAGGTGCCAAAATCAGAATAATTTGCCTTATAGATCTATTTATTAGCTGAGAAAAACAATTTAAAGGCTCAAAAGAATTTTAGGCTGTCTTAAAAAGTATTGTAATATCATCTAGTAATTAAATTCTCAACTTGAGAAGCATCAAGTTTTGTAATAAACTATGGGAGGATGTTAATGATGTTCTCAGTATTAACATGTTGCATCATCAGATTTTCACACCTTAAATAATGCGCATGTTCCATATTTTTTGTTGGCTTTTTTTTTTTAAAGTTGAATGGTGCCCTTGAGTGGCACACATGCATTGTACTGCTGTTGCCATTGAAAATGCTTGGCATAATCAATGATCAGTATGATGTGTTGGCTACATCAGTAACATTGTTGGTTTCATGCATATATTGGGATACTGTGACTGTGGATTATAATGATGTTCAGATCACTGCATTTGGATGGTAGGGAAAAGTGTGCTTTAGGCTCAGGTGTATGGTACAAAAATCTTAAAAATGTTTAAGCCAGGTTGTGGGTAGGGGAATAGGTTAGTGTGCATTACCCAGAGCTAAAATTAGAAGTTATCACAGACAACACATCTGTGATTCATTCATCTATAGTATATTTATTTACTGACAGAGAGGTATAGGATCTGAAAGAAGTCTACCTACTTTAGTAAAATCGTTGCGTTGATAACCACACTCCATTTTTTTCACTGGTCTAGAATGCATGTCTGCCATGCTATGTAACAGAATTGGTCATGTCTTGTGAAAGATAAAATGGTTAGAAACTTTAGATTTTTTTAAGGGAGGGGGGAGATACAGTTATATTTACTAACCTTTTTATTCTTAATTAGTCATGATGGGTTCCCCCCTCCCCCCATTTGATAAGGCAATGCAGTGAAGAAAGCTAATGTATGTGCTTTGCTTGCCATTTTAGAGTGCTGTTTTTATATTTGAGAAGTATATCATTATCTAACATGACTGTAAATGCAGAATGCCATGAACTTTTGAAGTATGCTTTAGTAAAATGTGTTTGGCAATGCAATTCTCTTTCATTCAGCTTCACTGAAATGTTACCCTTTTTCTTTTCTCATCCTTTTCATGCCAGCTCTACGCGAGTAGGCATGGGTTTAGAGTCAGTCTACTCAGACTATAAAGGCCCGGAGTTAAAAAGCAGCATGTTTGGTAGTAGCTGTGATATCTATAAAACGTCCAGTGATTTCACGTCTACATGGCCCTACAAATATCACTTGCGCTCCAACCACACAGTAAGTGACGGTCTGCAGTCTGGTGTGTCATGTGTTTGTGTATGTGATGTGCATGCTGTGAGGGTCCTCTAGTCTCCCTTTTCCTAAAGTCCTTATAATTTTCTGTTGGTATAGCCACCTGTGTCATTGTTATCCCGTTGCTATTATCTTCAATTTTCTCATCATCCCCCTCCTTTGTCAGAGAGGGGTGAATTGATTGTGAGCCCGAAGATGTAATTCTAGTATTCTAGTAATAAGTTTGGACAGATGTAATTGTAGTAAGAAGTGTGGACAGTAATCAATATGGAAAGACAGTTTTGCTAAGAAGGTTCTTGTTTAAATTTAATATGGCTTAGTGATTTTTTTAACATTATAAAATGTAACAAAGGAAGTCTTTTAACTTGGCATTCTGGTCTGGCTTGTGATTGAGAAGTGATTCATTTCTGACTGGTAACTTATTCCTCCATTGCTGAGCATCATTACCATTTTTCTTCAAACATTCTAGAGACTGGCAAGACTTTATTGACCAGGATACCAGATTCCTGCCTGTTACTGTAAGTAAATGGTTAGGGCTTTTATTACCAGTTTCTGTAGTGGCATCCATTCAGTAGACAGTCATCATCACAACTATGTTAATAAACATGATTTTTTTTTAAAAAATAATCGCAGTGTAAATTGTTTTCCTGTCAAGTACTTGTGCAGATGATATGTTTATTTTATTTTTTTACTTCTTAACTTTTACAAGACAACAGCCTGTTAAAAGTTTTCAAAAGTGTCTCATGAGTTAGACAAAAAGCATACAAATGCATCTTTTTTGGTATACTGATGCACATAATATTTTTAGAAATTTGCACAATGGATTGTTAGTGGTTAGAACGCCCCCCCCCTTCCTTCTCTTGTTTTTATTTTCCCTTCATTCATTGGATATAATACTGTCTCTTATCAGTGTGCATGCTGTGTGGTAGTTGCAGACTGCTGGGTCACGTTTATCCACCCCTTCTTTGTTGTGCCAGTGAATAATTTACATGCAGTTGCTTATTACTGTTAGTTTTACCTGTTTACTTTCTTTCATGATTCTTTTTATAAGCACGTCAATCTTAAAGCAGTTACAATTAATGGACTTTATTTTGGTATAAAATCAGCAAGAGTTCTGGGAGGTTGGTGATACAGTGTAGTAGCAACAACAAAATACATTGTAACTGTGGAAATCCAATTTGCTTGAAGAGGTGAGGTCACTGGGACATGTTTCTTGATATAGTTTTTGGCTGATAAGATTAGAGATTTTAGAGTGACTTGACTATGACACTTTGATAACTATCAATATTTCTAATTACTAGGTTTGACATTTTCATTTATTACTTGACTAGTTCCGTCATAATCATGTGTTTGTAGTTTTAATCTAATTTACATAGTTTCTGTTGTAATTTCACATTCCAGTGCATGGCATGCTATGCATAACCTACAGTATGAGTAACAATAATAATTCCCCATGTGAAGATGAGCGCAATGCACTGAGTTAGAAACTTAATGCATTAGAATGTAGCTAACATTATTTTAGAGAGATTGCTCCACAAATGTTTTAAATTTATTTTAGTGTATAATGTGTTAGTCTATGAAAGTTGGTATTCATTGCTTATTGGAATGTAAATCACACAATAAGAGTAAACACTGTTCTGGGTTACTTTGTTGTATATACAAGGGTGTGGTAGTGTTTCATTTTACTGCATAAAAGGAAAATACAGCCAGAGAGATTTTTGCTTAAATTGAGACATGGGTGATATTTACATTATGCTAGTTAAGTTTTATTACAATTCCTATACTTTTGGATTTTGGAAGAATAAACTCAGAAGGTACCCATGTTTTCTAAAGCCATGTTTTCTGTTTTTCTATGTTAAATATGTTTGTTTTTTTGTGTGATGTTTAGAAGAGCTTGGTAAGGAAACATTAAGGATTAAACAGTCATCCATAGTGTTACACAATGGTCTTGGATTTGCTCTTGGCTTTTATGCTTCTGACAGTTTTATTCTTCATGTGGAAATCTGTACTATAGATTGTATTGCATAGACTAGGCATTCGTAATTGGTTTCTTTTTTTTTTTCTTTCTTTGCTGAGATGGTTGATCCCGCTTTATTTATTAGCTATACATTTTTTCCAAAGGGCAGGGCTTGTATTTTTTTTTTAATGTTTTGCATTCGAAAAAGTTAGTATGAACTTAGAACTTACACAGGTAACAGTTTTCAAAGAGATAGTTCTGGCATTACTCCTTTTCCTATCTAGAAGATTACCATCAACTTATGACCAAAGCCGAGGGATTTTTTTTTTAAGGGCTATTTTTCAGCATTTTGATATGATATGTCATTTTTTTAATGTGATGGAAGTGATTTAAATTAGTTACCAGTTCACCGATATCATGTAAAATAAGTGAAGGAAATTGATAACTATGTGTTGCACATATGCCACTTTTGGGTAACCCTTTAATTTTCCAAGTCTTTTATGCCATGTAATAAGACAAAAGGATGTGAGAATTTCGGTTACATGCTAAGCTGTAATAACTTTTAACAAATCAGAAGCACTTACAAGTTCTTATATCTACAAGACAGAAGTAGATTACTGGTCTTGTTCAGATAACACTGATCACTTTAAAATAAGAAAACGAATAAATTAGGCTTGAGACTGAGAAAAGTAATAAAGTGTAATGATTCCATTTTCTGCCTTTTTGAAACAAAATCCTTTTTCCTACTGATTACAGGTCAGTGCCACATGCTCGCACCAGTAAAGTGACCCTACTGCGATGACAAGCCCAAACCACAGAGGTGCACAGCACTGCATTTGATTGGCAAGAATACGAAACTACAGCTGTGATAGCTTCACAGGCAGCGAGCAGCGTCTTAGTTCTTAGATCTTACCTCTCCCCTTTGTTATTGGAGAACTATTTGTGTGTCTTCTTGTTTGATACAATAATTTTTAATGTACTGCAGCAGAGCTGCATATTTTTTAATGTTTTGGATGAAGTCACTTTAAAAGATAGGAAAATAATAGAAAGCCTTTTTGTTCTTAAAAAGATATTGGAGGGACAGAAATACATCATTTACTCTTAACTCCTAATTTTCAATCAGGGTCACCCCATAATTCTTCTGCTTCACCCCATTCAAAAGAAAAGAACTGACATTTTTCTACATTTGTTCTTTATTTTGTAAAGTACACTTTTAACAGAAAATATGTGATGCAATTTTTTTCTAGCTTTATGTTTATTGAGACACACAGTTTGGATCATAATGTACATAGTGTCAGCACAAGCTGATCCGGCAGCAGGAGATTCCCACCCACCCACCCCTTGAATTTGTATCTTCATTTGCAATAGCTGGTAATCACTAGAGTTGTGAGGAGCCATTGTATATGTATTTTTCTGTCTGTTACTGTTAGTGCCCCTCGTCACTTGCAGCATGCTGGTTGTTCCAAGCATTTCTCAAAAGTTAATAATGGTCATACATGATCAGAATAGGAAAGATCTACCACAACCTTTTACCTGTATTAATTTTTTTGTCATGCATCTCGAGGGTGTAGGAGGAGTAAGAATTTTTTCTGAAGATTTAACTTTAAAAAAAAAAAAAGAAAGCTTTACATCTATCCTTTTCTGCTGGGTGTACATTTGAAATGGTGGCAATAGGGTGGGTGGGATTGTAGTACATTTCTTTTGGGAGGCTGGTAAGAAGCCCCTAAAAATGTTTTGTGTGGTGTGTGTGAAATGTTCCTTTGAGTTTGCAGTTTTAACATCTTGCAGGGAAGTGTAGACCTGTGTTGCAACAAATAAGGAGAATTGTTTATTATATATCAACTCTAAAGTCCACAAAAAATGGTCACTGAAAGAGTGATAAGAAAATTTAAAATACAAAGGACATGAATAAATGTTGACATGATACTTGAAGGAGATGAAAAGCATACATGTAATTGTGTATGCTATTTGGTTTTAAAATCACCTTTGTTCATGCCACTCACTGGATTTTTTTTTTTTAATCATGGCTTTACTGGAGACTTTATTTAGCTACCATTGTTTCCCTCCCCCACCACTTTCCCTTCATTCTATGTGAAACTTGGATTGTAAGTCTTGCATATGCATTGATGTTTGGAAAGTGTGTGTGTTTGAATATATGGGGAGTGGGGGTTATATTTGTTGATATATATATATACACATTAGATTTATTTCTGGACTGCTTTATTTATTTAGCACAAAGAGGCTTCCATGTTTGTATAGTCATTAGATGTTGACAAAGAATATGTTCATTTTGAAAATATTTTGCTGGCAAATATAAGTCTTATAGGAGACATTTTACTTAACATATATTTTTCTGGTTATGTAGATGTAGCACAACTTTTTGATACATTAACAAGATGTACACCGTCCTCAGTTTGTTTTTCTGTGTTTTGTGTTCAACACTTCCCAGTCAACACATTAACTTGTTGCCAGTTATCTTTTCTGAACTGTAATGATCAACCATCTTTAACATTTGTTCATTTGTCACTGTTATTCCATGTGTTGTTGAGATTCTGTGGTTAAAAAAGAAAGCCTGTTTTATAGAGGAAAAAAAATTTACCCTTCAGCTGAGATCTTGTCATAGTGGGCTGGAGGAAGCACCTATAGATTTAACAACAGCTAGGAGTGAAAATTTTTTGCATAAAAGCTTCAGCTGGGGAAGAATTGTGTTATTGTCTTAAAGTAACCCATGATAACTGGGTTTGAAACTGTATACAGAGAAAACAGCCCTTTCCCCCACCAAGTTTTGTTAAAGAGGATATGTAACCTCATATAAAGCTCTGCTGCATTGAGCTATTAAAATTCCACAGGCATTAATGTATAGAATGATTATGTTTTCATATTTTACTGGTGATGCTGGCCTTTGCTATGGGAGCAATTTTACTGCTTAATTTACATTTATGGATAAAAATAAATATCTGCTACCTTTTTTTTCCCCTTTGTGTACATCATGGCTGTTACTATATTCCAGAGGAATTAAAGATATATTCTTGCAAGGTTTCTACCAGCATTGTGTTTAGCTTTATCTTTTATCTTTTATTCTTTTTTTGGTAGTCTGTACATGTAAAAAAATTAGACATTTTAAATTTTTTAGAAATTTCTTTCTGGCTGTTTTGATAACTGTCTTTGGAAAATATGTTTACATTTATATTTTTAAAAAAAACCAAAAAGGGAGATCAATATTGTAATGCTAACAGCATTTGCAGTGTAAAAAACATGTTTGTAGCAATATGCATGCATGTTGTCAAGCACAGTAGTGAAAAGCATCCATATCTGCATTGGGATAAATGAATACTTCTGCAGATTTTTAAGGTGTGAATGGATATCTGCATGCATGGCTGGTGTGTATAGTTAACTCAGGTACCCGCGAGAAGTTCAGGAGGATGTTAGTTACCTATTAAACAGCTTCATTTTCTTATGTAAAGTGGGGTTTTTTTTTAAAAATTTTTAAATTGATGGTCCCCTTTTCTATGTAGCAAGAAAAACTATGCCTGCAGCACCATGTGTTGATTTTAAAAATATGCTATATCCCTGTTGCAGACTTCTTTCTATGCACATTTCTTATGTGTGATTGGAGAATTTTTTAGGCTCATTTCAATGTGCTTCATAATAGTTTGTGCTTAGATAAACATATGCATGCATGAGAGGGAGTCTTGTTCTGACATTCTTACTCTGTCCCACAAGGCCAAAACATTGTTTCTTTGAACCTTTTTCAGCATATTTTGTGACCCTAAAGCCTGCCTTTGTAACAACTCATCAGTAAAGGGGGGATAAGACTTGTAGAATGCCTTCTCACTTTGTGCTTAAGTAACCAAAGACTGTTTTCCCTGTGAGAGAGAGCGATTGAACTATCAGTTAAGAAGCAAGAAATTGTATTGGTCTAGTCCTGCTTTAATGCATCTTCTTGCAGTATGTCTTTACTTGGGGACTGGCACTACTGCATGTCCATTCAGAGCATGTTCCTTCTGAATTTACTGATGGATAAACTGCAGGGACAAAGTGCAGATATGAAATCAATTTTTATGATTTGCAAGATATCTTGCCAGTCTTCGTGGAAGTTACGTGTGTGTGCACACATTCTCACACCTGTAGACTGTAGGGAAAGCATTACTTGTGTTTTACACCATGTGCTCATGAAATGTCAATAAATCCTGATGATTTGTGCTTTTTAAAAATTTACAATCTTCCATGGTGAAGATTTATCTGCATAGGGGTATGAAACCACATATATGCCCCTTGTCATTGGTCAGTTTCCAGTTTCTCTTTACCAGTGAATGTGATGGCTTCTTGTGCTAGGGCTGAGACAAGATAAGTTGATTAAAATTTGTATAATATTATCTTTATTCTAATAGCCTTAGCTGCATATTGTTCAACATCAGACCTTAAAAAAGGGAACTTTATGTGCTGAAAGTGGTGCTCTAGGTGGCTTGTGTGAAAATAACAATGTAACTGCTGCTATTCTTTTTTTCAGCTGGATGACATACATGTTAAGAATCTATACAAAGAGAGTGAGTTTAAAAGGAGTTGATATTTTTGGCCCCTGCTGAATGGCATACACTTAATTGTGTACTCAATAGTGCTTTGCCGTACAAATAGCTCCATGGGATTATGTACCAAGGTATTTTTCTTTTTGAATAAGTGATTGTTTTGCTTTTGTTAACGTTTTCAATGCCAAGTATTTGGATACTTAATGCCAAGGCAGTTAGGCTGCTCAATGCATAGTGAAATTTGTTCTTCAAATGGAACCTTTTCATGTTTTTATGCCCCTTTCACAGCTAGAAAGGACTCAAAATTTGGAACCAGTAGAAACCTAAATCCATTTCACTTGAAAACATGAAGAACATTTACAGGGACAAGAAAAATAAAGGATATGGTTTTTGTGTCCTGTAATAAGATCAAACATAGTAAAATGAATGCAGAATAAAAATTAGTTTGAAAGATTTTTTTTTAAAACCCTCTTATTATTTTATTTAATGGGATGTGAAGAGATCCTGTTTCACTGTTGCAAGTTTCCTAATTTTTAATCTTTCAATGAAGTTGCTGCTAATCTTGTCATTTATGGATGATAACACCATTAATTATTTTTGGAGTGCAACCATTTGAATGCAGAAGCAGACTACACATATTTTTTGACAGTTTTCAAAGCAGGAGGGCAGTCTGGTGGTGCAGTGGTTAGCACCTGTCACCAGTTCAGGTAGAAATGGTTGTCCTGTGTTCAGATCTTATCTCGAACATGCTGCTTTTTCTCTGCATGTAGCATGTTTACAGGGCTTAGTTTCTGGCTTGGTATAAAACACCAATTTTGTTCTTCTCCTTTCAAAGCAGTAGAAAATGTTAATTTATGCTCAGTTAAAAGGAAATGCTATTGGGTTTGGCTTATTCTAATTAAATCACTTCTTGTATTTCGTTATTGCCTAAAGGAGCTTAAAAACATTCTTATTAATAGAGTTGCAAGTGTTTAAAATTACAGGCATCAATAAATTTTTTTTAAATAGAACTTTGGCCTGTATGTAAACACTTTCACCCCTTTTTTTTTCACTTGTTTAAAGTCATCGATGGTTCTGCTGTGACACTTCTTGTTTTTTTCTCTTGTTTTTGTCACCCCCTTGCCATAATGTAATCATTTTAAAACACAAATTTTGTTGGACCTTCAGTGAAGTTCACTAAAAAAGTGTAATTATTTTGACATTGGGTTTTTTCCATCTTCACCTGGGAAAAGGGTTTAGCTTTTTCCTTCAAAAAAGAATTTTGTATTTATCAGCTCATAGGTTATTGTTGTATTGTAATACTTAAATGAGTGTAAATATTTTAAATTAATCTACAAGAACGGGCAATAAGATGGGTTAGGTAGTGTACACCACTACTCAGTTTTAAGAAATTGTGTTCTGATCCAGTTTTAATTTCAGTTGTGAGTTGTAATTAATGATTTGATTATCAACATATGTTATGTCCTCTTTAAGGAAACCATAGCTATTGAGGATAATCTTTTAATTGTTTGAAGTTTTCATCCAGACTGCAAACAGAAAATAAGCATTATTGATGACTTTCCGCACATTAAGATCGCATAATCTTGCGATGAAATTATTTCTTCCTTCTCTCTCCCTCTCTCTCTGTCTTCTCCCATTCCCATTTTCTTTCCTCCACCTTACTACAGGACTAATTTCAGAGAGTAAGGCTGTTTATTGACTGCAGCTATTATTTCACAACCTCCCACCAAAAGGTCACTGAAGACAAGCAGCTTGTCTTGCTTTTATAAGGTTTTTAAATGATTTTGGGTGAATGTTTTTCTTTAATTACATGGTAATGGCCATTATTGTCCTTGCTGTTGGTTACGGCAATTATCTTCATGATTTTATTAACCCTATGGAAAGGAAACTTTCTGCTCTTTGAATGGAATTTAATGCTCCTAAAATAACATTGACCATCATTTTCTTAAAACAAAAGAATTAGAATAGTTGTGTTTTGTTGTTCATGTATGTATTCCATTCATTCACTCACAGATTATTCTTCATGCTAGTCACCTGTCTTAAATGGCTGTGTTCTATAAGTATGAAGTATGTGTAAAATACATGAAGGTGTTGTAATCAGTTATTTGGATTGGAATCGTTAACCTGGTTGACTTTGTATGCAAGCAGTTTAATATCTGGAACCCTCTGTATTTATGCACTTTCCGTTTTTCAATAGTTGCTTTGAGTACACTATCTGCTTTTTATCTTTGCGTCATCATGAACTTCACAGGAAAGATTGTTGATTACGAGAAAAGATAAATTTTTTCTCCTTCCCCCATGGGAGGTTAAAAAGTTAAATTGTAGTTTCAGTTTTCCAGAGCTGGCAAGTTTGATATTAAAAAAGTCATTCTTGCTTTTCTGTATATTTTAGCCTTAAAAACTGTCTTTAATTTTTGATTTTGTATTAGCAGATATTGAGTTGATGAAATATAGGTAGGCAGGTGAGGTCTGTGGAAGTTATTTATACAAGCACGTTTGCATGTTTGATTTCTGTTGTGTTTCTTTGATATTTGACAGTCACGTGTGATTAGTTCACTACATCAAAATGTTTTTTGCACATAAAGTATCTTGTCCACCAGGGTATGACAAGAACTGTTGTGCGATTGGAGTAGGTCTTTTATTCTTTTTCTTTTCTTTTGACCTTTTTTTCTTGCAAGAATCTGGAATGCCCAGTACATCTAGAATATCTACCTTTGTGCAGGGTGACATAGAAAAGCGATTTGGAGTGTATATTTGATACCGTTTTACTCAACCCTTCATTTTGTACAAAAACATAATGATACACAATAGCTCTTTATATCATAATAATAAAGTTATTTGTAAATCATATCATGGGGTCCTGTTTAATATTTGGCTTTCAGAGTGCATAGTATGCCACGAGCAGGATGGCTATAGTTGGTAAATTGTAAAAAGGCCATAAAAAGAACCCTATAGTGGACTACAAGGAGTTAGCAATCCACCTGATCACTGACACATCGCTAAACTGCTTTAAAGATGAATTTTACCCGCATTAGTTTCGGGCCCGGTGGCACCACGGTTAGTGCATCTCGCCGAAACAGTGAAGGCTGTCTGTCCTGGATTTAGCTCTTGTCTCGGGCACACTTTTCTTTCTCTGCATCTGACATCTGTTTACAGGACTGGCTGCCTTGCCGTGATACAGATATAGTTGTTGGCTCGGTGTAAAACACCAATTACCCAGCTCCCCTAGGTTAGCTTCTAGAACGGTGTTAAACCATAAATTCGCTTGTGGCTCAGTATGAAGAACAGACGATGCGGCGAGCTCACGTTGACAGAAGTAAGTTTAAGCTTGGTTTTCTGTGGCCTAGAACTTTTGCAAAAAAAACAAAAAAAAAAAAAAAAAAAAAAGGAAATAAAAATTTTTTTTTAAAAAGTAGCAAATTTATTTGCCAGTTTGTTATTTCAGTTAATTTGTGATTTATTTCAGCTAAAAGATTCCACTTTGGCGTCTAAGGATGCATAAATAATGATGACGGCTAACATTAAGGAAGGAAAAAAAAAAGTGAACAGTGGGTTTCACTATGCGTGTGGTTATAAATAGCAGCAACCATGAATTTATTAAAAGAAAAGGACATCATTTTCAAGAAGTGCTTTGTAGCTCAGAAGATGCGTGGTGAAAAAAATACTAAAGAAAGTTGCAGGTTTTGTAGAGTGAAAAAAAAAAAAAAGGTAAAACTGCAGGTGCGTGAGTGGCACAGAAGCAGGGTGGGAGGAAGGGGAGACTATCCCAGCTGGTTGACGTGGAGAACAGTTTTACACCAGTTCTGTCCCTTCCATCAGCTTGGGCTTCCGACTTGGGCAAGAGAAGCAGTGAACAGCCCACCTTGACTACACTGACACATCTGTCAAAGAGCTTTACGTGGTGCCACCCCACCATTACCAAAGCAGTTATTTCATGAGAGAAAATTAAACAATGTAACACACCTTGCTCAGTGGATGAAACAGATTATGCACAGCACCTCGAACTGGGGAGAGTTCAAATTCTTCCTCACACATCCTAGATGGGGAACAAAGCAGACCGGCGACCTCTGAAGTGTCTAATAGCTCTCACCTCAGGATCCATGACTCTGAGTTCATTCGTACTTTGACGAGGCTTCTGAGCGCTAACAGCGGCCTGCCATACTACTCCACTCTCGCCTGTACTATTGGCAGGAGAAACCGTCACTCCGTTGACATGAATGCTACTGGTCTCCACTGTGTCATCAGTAGATTCACGAAACAAACAGTTAACAGCATGACTTTCGGCGATGATATGATGGTTGGATAGTAGTTCGACGCAATTCTCTTGTTTCGATGTAAGTTCGTCGATGAACGTCAGCATCGCTTCATCGTCCTTGACCCCCGAAGACTCGACCTCCGCATCGTCACCTCCAGCCGGAGCGCGAAGGGGGTCAGTTTCGTCGCTAGAGGAGTTGACAGTTTCCTCCTGCGATCCCCCCAAGGAAAAGTTCAGGTGGTCTTGACCAGGCATGCGCAGCTTTAACGGAATGCTTACTACTTGCTGGAGAGCTTCCGATGGGCGTGGTTTTTCTCTTTGTGGAAGGAACGATTCGTTGTCGTTGTCCTCGGTGTCATCGACCTTCTCTGGGTTGTTCTTGTGATCCGAGTTCTCAAAGCTGCTTCGCGCGTGGCGAGAACTCTTTGACTCGGCATGCGAGGTGAGTTTCAGGTGGCGACGCTGTCCCAGCGTGGAACACATGAGGGCGCTGGTCTTGAAGCGAAGTACGCGAAACTGGTTCCCGTTCATGTTCACAGGATGGTGTCCATTCTTGAGGTAGAGCGAGATCTGACGCTCCTCGTCTTTGTTAACATGTCGCTTCTTCACGTGGCTGCCAATGAAGGCGACGATGCTCAACCCGTAGATGCACACTACAGCGACGCAGAACAGAAAGGCACCCTTGGGGTCTTCTTCGTAGGATGGGGTCGCGGGAACGTCGGAGGAGTTTTGTTGGATGTTGGTGCACAACGAGGAAGTCGTCACCGAGGTCATCGTGAACAAGTAAGACTCACTCGACTGATCTGTTGCTGACTCCATGATGAAAGAAACTTATTTCTTCGAACACTGAAAGGGGAAAGTTTCATACAATATCAGCAGACAATATCGTGGCAATCAACGAAATCAAATTAAAAACAAATATATAAAGCACCCGACATACGCTCGGGGACATAAATTTTATCTCTCGCTTTCACCTTTTCGCTTTTCGTTCTATTCGCGACGGTTGTTTGTTGCCGTACAGTGTAACGTTGTCGATAGACAGTCACACGTCGTTCACGTTATTCAGAAACTCGCGAAACCTCGAGCAGTGTCCCACGTCTTGACATCGCCAGACGTGCTTGGACACAAAGAACTCACGACACAGTTTGAATAAGTGTCAGATATTTAGGAATTGGAACCTGGCTTACAGTTTGGATCCTTTGGCTGTTACCGAAGGCTGATATCAATACAAGAAAAGAAAAACATCAATCCCAATAACACTACAGTCGAAAGCTAGAGCTTCGTGTACAGTCCAAAGAATAACACTCGTACCGACATTCAGAAGGCCAGGGCACGCTTTCTTCAAGAGGAACTGCACAAACCACGAATATATTTATCAGACCTTGGTCGTCTTTTTTAAAACTTCATAACCGACCAGCAGTCATTCCTCTTTGCAGTGAACTGTGGTGTGTGAGTGGGGTTTTTTTTCAGGTAGGGAATATGGGAGTCATTCACCTGCCTTCGCATTTTGTTTAGAAGGGTGCGGGTTTGGACCTGTTTTCGGTGCTGCAAGTGGTTCCCGTCATTTTAGAGACCTATTCACAAGCGCAGATAATAAAAGGGTTTGGCTGTACCCAATGCAGTCTGGCTTTTATTACCATGAACCTGTTTAGTATTGAAAAGATTCTTGCATTCAGTCCGCCAACAAACAAGAACAAAACTGCCGCGAAGAGACTGTTTGCTGGAAATCTTGTCTTCTACTTTCAACAACGTTCATGTGTGCGTGCGTACATGTGTAAGAGGGAGAGACAAAAAGAATTATAGAGGACAGATACGCTTTAACAAAATAATGTTTATCTCCCCATTGTCTCCCTTCGCGCTTTCAGTACCTTTTCTCCCTTCCAATTGTTACCTTAACAACCCCCTGGTTTCCAAGTGCATTCTCATATAAATACATTCGTGCAATAATGATTACTCTTTAAATATAGAAAAATATGAAGCTAAAGACATGCCGGAAATTCAGAATAAAAACACGATGCTATACATTCATACTGTGCGCCTCTCAGATGTGGGATTGGAGAGGCGAAGGAGCAAGTCGTTGGCTGAATGAGAGACTAGGTCGTCAGTCGATCATTCAACCCCAGGCTTGAAATATTATCTCTTCTAATTCCCCACCCTTTTCTCCGATTCCTTTGGCATAAAGAAATGTCATGACATAGTCCCCGATCATTGTTGTAGGCAGGGGTTGGACTGTGGACATGTGCAGACCAAGATCACTCAGGCGTCAGAGGTACCGTAAATAGGTTACTAGGTATGCAGGGTACCCGGCTTTACTCGGGTTGATTTCTGTCGCTGTCTCTTCCAATTGGGATTATATTGTCAGCTGTCGGTTCATTCGAGCCAGCATATTCAAAAGAGGCAACTTTTTCTGTAGTATTGTTTTGGATGTGACTGGGTTTTTTTTTTTCTTGACGGGAGAGGAGCGGACGGGTTTTTCTATTGCAAAAAAGTCTTGAACGACTTGTGGTGTAGTCCTGAATTTGCTACTTATCTAAAGATTGGTTTTGATTTTCTCTCCAGGTTTTCTTTGTGTTTTTATTTCACTTTTGGTTAATTGTTGTTCGTCTACTCGCCTTATCCGCCTGGGGTTCCTGACCAGCGCTGAGTTGAAAATAATTTCAAGAAGATTCCTCGTCTGAAAGGCACTGTAGAGTGCAGGTGACATACTAGAGGCCCCGAAAGGTGTTGAGGGTCAATTTTGTGCAGTTTGACTTTTCTTTAAAAATGGATTCCTTGGTTATTGAACTAACAGGAAAATACACTGCTATGTTAAACTAAAAGTTAGAAATTGTCTTAAAAAACATTTTAATCGAGGTACCCCCAGGCGATCCGTCCTGATTTCCACAGGAAAATGACGAAATTCAAACGCTGTTTTGGTATTGTTTCCCTGTAAGAACCGCACTGTCTTATACCTTGCTAGAAAGCCCGGAGTCTGTATTTTCAATCTGTTTAACGACTGATTCAAGTATTAACCAATCAAAAGACCACTAATCCCCTGTGGAATGCGGCTTCTCTCGTTCTCAAACACTGGTTCCTTCCAAAGACGAAAATCAAGAATGAAATCTATCAAAAGATTGAGAGACGCCCCTACGTAGGGATGAATACTTCTTCTTCCCTTTTTTTCGTTTTTTTTGGGTTTTTTTTTTTTCATTATTATTACTAACATGCCGATTTCCTGTACTGTGGGCAGAAGCTTCGCCGGCCGGACGGCACTGCTTCGCGGGCCGTAGGTTGTGCATCCCTGATGTATATCAATACCAAGATTCTCATTTGACATTGAGTTGCTAATTCCCCCTTGTGGGGGATGGGATCGAACCTGGAGCTGCTTACTGCCAGGCCGACCCGTGAGAGACTTGGGGTCTTGCCACGAATACTACGAGGAGGTCTACCTTCAGTTTAAGTCCAAAGTCCTCCGGAGTAGGACGTATCAGACTTAACCTGAGGACGACTACAACCAGAATGGAATTAGAGTACTTGCAGAGATCTGGCAACCCCAACGACCCTAACGTCCACAACATTTTAGTCTGGCTTTCCGTGATATTCGGGTTGAGCAGTTTTTGGTTTTGTTCTTTTCTGGGATTTTGTTTTTGTTTTTTGTTGGGTTTTTTTTTCGTATTCTTGCAGGAGACCTTAACTGCATCACTAACTCTAAACTAGACAAAATTGGAGGAAACCCACACAAAGGAAAAGCCGGTCAGGCCGAACTATCGAACTATCCTATGCGGGGCCGAGAGCCGTAAGAACACTTACTTTTTAATCGTGAGGCTGTTTGCCTCAGAGTGGTCCGAACCGGTGATGTGCTATTCTTGTCATAGAAAGGGCTTATCAAACAAGCAAAATTGATATCAAATCACAAAAAAGTGTCATGATCATGATTTTTTGGAGTTGTTTGTATAAAAAAAAAAAAAAAAAAAAGGAAGCAAATGGCAATCAAAAGAAGAGAAGCAATAACGATATCTTTCTTGGGACTGGTTTTCGTTTTATAAAAGCACTGTCAGAAGCATCTGCTTCTCATTTCAATGTATCTTCTGCCTTTTGGAGGATGCAGACACTTCTCCTGTATGAGATGCTGCCACACACACACACAAAAAAAAAAATAGAGAGACATGTCATTACACCATACAGAGGCAGCCTTGGCAGTACGCGGGTCCCTGCGGGGCAGAGAGCCACAAGTGTAGACTATATACTGTACAGGGACATGTGTTTCAAAATAATAATAGATGTTCATGTATAAAGTGCCTACGGCCATACCACGTTGAACACACCGGTTCTCGTCCGATCACCGAAGTTAAGCAACGTCGGGCCCGGTTAGTACTTGGATGGGTGACCGCCTGGGAACACCGGGTGCTGTAGGCAAACCTTTTGAGCGGCCCGGTGGCGCAACGGTTAGCGCTGTTAGCGCCTGTCACCAATACAGTGAAGGTTGGCTGCCCTGAGTTCATTTCTCGTCTCGGGCATGCTGTTCTTTCTCTGCACGTGGCATCTGTTTACAGGGCTGGCTGCCCTCCGCCAAGGACGGTCCCAAGCCCGGCTGAAAAAGGAGGAGGGTTGGGCGTGGGGCCTGCACCCCAACCCCGTAAAACAAATCCTTGCTACCAAAACATCGACAACAGGAGGGGCGAAGGGCCTAAAAAAAAAAAAATGTATAAAGTAATAATGTATATAATAATGTTCATGCATACAGTGAAACCGTACTAGTGTGCTAGCAGTTCAGAGTTAAAAGAGAGCGATCGAGCAGACGACACGCAATGACCAATTGGTTATCAAGAGTAACATCATGTTTATTATTATCAAGATTTATTATTTGACATTGAATTGTTATTTCCCCTTCTGGGGAGTGGGTCGCAGGTCGACCCGCGAGAAAGGTGTGGACATACAGCCGCACTATCTGGAGCAAAATGTTAAAGCGTATTATTAGCTAATGTTGGCAAAACACCTGTACAACTAATGTTTCTAACGTTGACAACAGTATAGTCTGGCTTTCCGTGATATTCGGGTTGAGCAGAATAGCATGCAAATTAAATAGCTTTTAATGTAGACAACTGCAAGTTTTGTAAGACTTTTTGTAAAAATATGACACACATTGTTTTAAAAATGTTTTACCATATTTTTTACATTATTTGTCACTAAGAAAACAGAAGAAACATCGTAATTAAAACGGTACTTATCTTTTCTAAGCATAAACAAGGGAAACAACCCTGCCCTCAGTAGCTTTAGTACTTATTAACTAGACACAAACGAGAACTTTTAGGAAAGCTAGGCTGTCACCTAGGGCGCAGTCTATAGCTGTACTAAGCTGGTTGTCTTTGGCAATTGGCATGGCGCTCCTTGATCGTGGGTCGTGCAGATGGTGGGACTTGAAGGTTCAGAGGAGCTCGGGTTGTCTCCATGGAACGTATGTGGTCGTGTGGGTCAGGGTGGCGCGGTTGTTGTCTGCATTGGACTTAGCGGTCACCTTCTGATTTGTTTCTTTGCTCTAGGCCAGTCTAGGCCAGTGATGCCCAACCTTTTTCGGCCTGCGGGCCATATCCATTTCGGACAGCTGTGTCGCGGGCCATATCCATTTCGGACAGCCGTGTCGCGGGCCACTTCACAGACCAAGATCACTCAGACGTCAGAGGTACCGTATATAGGTTACTAGGTATGCAGGGTACCCGGCTTTACTCGGGTTGATTTCTGTCGCTGTCTCTTCCAATTGGGATTATATTGTCAACTGTCGGTTCATTCGAGCCAGCATATTCAAAAGAGGCAGCAATTTAGAGAAATAGCGAAAGGTCTACACTTGCTATTTCTTCTCTAACTTAACGGTTTGAGTGAAGCTAGCAAGTTACTCGCTCATTCGTTTGCTTTTCTCCCCTCCGTCGCTTACTCAACTTTCGCTCCCAATCGGTGCCATCTAAAGTTATAACATAGTCCACTTTTGATCTACCTAGTAGACGTATGTTGCAGTTTCATTTGTGTAGCTTTTGTTTTTTATTTCTATCATCTGAAGCCACGATAACTTGAATTTTAATAGCTTCGAATTACCTAAAGCACAGGCGTACACATACGTCCGTCATCATAACTACAGCACTTTTCAAGGAGGTCTGTGTGTGTAGGGGGGTAATTGGTGTTTTGTGCCCAGCCAGTCTTGTCAGTGTAAACAAATGCCACATGCAGAGAAAAAACAGCGTGCCCGAGGACGGCCAACGCTCACCACATAGGTGACAGGCGCTTACCGCTGCGCCACCGGGCAGCCCAGTTTCAAGGGAAAGCACTCTAATACCTTTTCGTCCATGTACGCATCACGTTGATAATCTTGTGATTCTGTAAGTTTTATAGAACACCTGTCTTAACTTGTGTGTGTGAGAGAGAGAGAAGGAGAGAGCGCGACGCACCCTTTATGCATTGTAATATTTAAGTCATTAAACCGATGAGGAGAGAGAATTGCTCATGATCTGAGCGAAGTCAGCCGTCTGCGGTCTAGCGCCATCAGCTCCACACAAACACTTTCTACACTTCTTTATGTTACACAAAGATACCATAACTGTTGTCGATATGGTGACATGATATATGATGGGTAATCAGAACATATTCAGTAATACTTTTTTCAAATTACTTGTGCAATTTTCTGAGCTCAGTTCACGCTCGCAAAGATTGTCGATCGAATCTACAGGTCATGGACGTGCGTATGTACGTGGTTCAGGATATGCCTTCAAGGAAGCACGAGATTGTCTGATCAGAGAATGTAAGTGGTATTATTTCATTAAAAAAATAGGACCACATGATGAAAATTTTTGTATTAAAATTACCATCACGAACTAAGAGGGAAGTGGTGGGGGCGGGGTCGAGAAGAGGATGAGGACTTTCACATGTTCATATACATCACCGTGAATGATTTAAACTAAGGAATTGTATTTTGAAACCTTTAATCATTTCCTTTTCTGTGTAGACATTTTTTTGGCAAGAAAGTTGACGAGTTTTCAGAATGATGTGAACTTTTTTTCTCCTTAACTGAATTTCAAAAAATGAAAATTTATTGTTTATAAATTTGTATCTCTGTTAATGTTATGCCTTGCTTACAGGTATGTAAGATGTCCAGTGAAAGTTGTGAGGGAAAATCCGAGAGCATTATGTATTTGCCTGGCAGCAGTGAACACGACATTGAAGCTAAGAAGAAATCACGCCTCTTCAGTTTCCTTTATGGGTAATATATTCTGTTTATTACAAGGAGGACATGCATTCATTTTTTAGAGATTTTTTTAATATCAGGGTAACATAATCTACTTATTGCTGCAATATGACTTTTGAGTGTGCAGATATAAAGCATATATAAATATTGTATGGTGGTTGGTAGTGTACTACCTTATTCTTGGGAAGGAGGATTTTTTAAATAAGTATTTTAATTTATTACTTAAAAAATATTCTTTCCTTTTTTGCAGACCATATAAACAGCATCATCACCTTGTCAAATGTGTAAATCAGATAAGGAAAGAGAATGGAGTTTTTTCAGAGATGAGAGGACGCATTTTCTGCCTTTTTCCAATTCACAATGGCAAAATTGGGAGCATCATTGAACAAAGCATATGGTTACTTAACATTATACTTCCTGTTATTTTCATTCTTGTGAGTAGGTTATTTATTTCTTAGCTTCAGTTTCTCAATCTCAAATTCCTTTTTCACTCTTATTTTTTGTGTTCTAATTTAGCATCACTTGAAAACACATGCATGTGCTTCAGTGTGTGCATGTGCTGTGTGCTGTATATGCATGTGTGAGACAGAATGAGCTTATGTAAGTTAAACAGTTCCCATGCCCCACACCCTTACAGAAACTTATTTTAAAATTTCCCAGATCATTGAATGACGGTGACACTATTTTACTGACCCTTGTAGAAACTGAATACCATTGTAGGTTGTCATTGATAAATAACTACATAAACATTAAAAAGTCACAGAAATATAATGGAGATCATCTGAATGCAAGAATGGGTAGATCTTAGACTTTATTTTGCTTTGTTATTTTAAATATAATAATACAATTTTCATTTTCTTGTTGTTTGTTCTTGAGCTTGATTACATGTGCCATTGATTACAAAGTTTTGTATTTTATGAATGCGATGGTGCAAGTACTTGATATTGTTTTCCACTGTCTTCAGGTAGCCTGCTTGTGTGAAACAGATACTGTTATGTGTATCTGCTCTGTGGCCCTGTGTGTGCTGATTGCATGTCATGCCATTACAGTTTTTCTTGTCTTGCACAACAGCAAGATTGCTCGTAGACAGTGGTTTGTCAAAAAGGTAGATTGTCTAGATTAATGCCTTACGTTCAGTTTTTATTTTAGTTGTTTTTTTTAAAAATCAAATTATCTGAGCTAAACCATTTTATAAGATTGACTTTTCATGAACAAGCATTTTAACTGGAGTGTTTACAGAACTAGTATCTTGGATTTCAATAAATCTTATACTTGTTATGGTAAGTCAAAACATGAAGTGAAATTTTCTTTATTATTGTAAACAAAAGAAACTCTGACATGCTAATTTTATATTCTATGATTTGTAATTTGGGGTGGGAGAGGATAGGGCTGGATGACCTTATGTTCATGTATCTTGAATGGCCTAAGTACACATGCACTCATATAGAGAGTGGATCTTTTGCCTTTCTTCTAATGAAATTTTTAAAGCTTGCTTGACAGGTCTGCAGAGCATTTAATAGATAAATATTGAAGTTGTCTCATAAGATCTTGTTAACTTTTTTATAATTTCTTTTATTTTAGGTGGACCTACAAAACTACTTTGGTAGAGAAAATTGCATTTTGGAGGTTACACTGGACATCATAGACACAGTACAGTTTCTATCTGCAAGTCAGAAAAGTGACATTATCGCCAGACTGGCACGCAATCAAGGTAAGAACATCATCAAAGATTTTGTACAAATATTTTTTAGAAGTGTTTTTATTTACCATTTGTATATTTTGCCTTTTATAGAAGTAATGTTTTAAAAAAAACTTGGAATATTTTTTTTTTCCACCATAGGATCAATGTCCATAGATTCTTGATGTATTCTGTTGTTGCTGATGTGGGCTTTACAGATTCATATATTTAGTCTCCCTTGCATCATCCCTGGTTTACAGCACTATCATCATCATTCCATGCACCAATTTTAACATGATGTAATAAGTTGTGTTATTCATAAATAGCCAGATGTTCAGAACTCTGCATCCCATCTTACTCCCAAAATACAAAAATCAAGATTTTGTGACACCTCTCATTCATCTCACAGGTTACTTTATTCAAACACACACCAAGTATAAACTGTTGCTTCTCTGTTTTTACTGTGAGTAGTGCTTGTCCTATTTCTCAGAAAGTCTTTCTCCTTACACTCCGGCTGGAATAATGCATTCTTCATCAAGTAATCATATTTTGTTGATCAGGATCATTTACATTTTTTTCTTTTAGAATGAAATAAGATTGATATACTTTAAAATGTTTGTTGCTGATGTGAGCAAACATAATAATTGTTTTTAATTTTAAGAATTATTATCACAATTATTGAAAATTAATTTTCTGATATCACAGGAAACAAGCTGACTCTGATTATTTGCACAAAATCATATTGGTCAAGTCGAGTGCTGGATCCTCTTCTGTGCCTTATGCTTCTGATTATTCTTTGCCTTGCTGCTCTCATTGTTAATGTAGATATACTTCGAAAACACTATTTCATGACATGAGAATTTAAAGTCATGGAACACCCTGCATGTGGTGTGTGCTTGCTGAAAGCATCTTTACATTCATCCCTACTGTAAAGGTTATTATTGTTCCTTAGCAGCATCACCTTGTTCCTGAGAAAAAGCTAAGGATTAAAAGAAAATAAATTATAGTCGTTCAAGCACATCCAAGAAGTGCATACAGAAGACAAAGAATGTGATTCTTGGATACAAACAGTTTGCACTAAATGTATTTGGAAATAATGTAAGTTAGAATGCCTTGACAGGAACTTTTGGTCAGACTGCTGTGATAATATATGTTTGTGTAACATATACTAACTCTCTCACTATTAATGGGTATTAATGGCTGAAATACAGTAAAATATTTACAGATTTGTGTACAATAACATGGCAGACAAAGGCAGTCTCTTTGGTGTATCATGGCAGGAGCTTTGGCATTCACTGGCAGTCTTTCAGACAAAATATGGCAGTTGTGACTTAGCTTTTGTGTAGATGTAATTAAAAAAAAAGCCAATTTTTTTTCCCCTGAAAGTGCACTTCTACATTTTTGCACAAGCAGTAAGACTTGTAGTACAAAGTCTGCATTTGCAAAATGACACCAAGGTGGTTAAACTTTTTTTTTCTAAACCAGCCTCAGACGAGGTACAAAAGAAAGTACTTTTGGCCTCTGCTTAGTGTCTTGAAGTATTAAGAATGACAAAGCATTTACAATATTTTTCTTAATGTTTTGCTGCCGTAATGTGCCACTCTACTGCTCCTTGTGCTTCCCTGTCCTCTCTCTCCTTTGCCCTCATGAAAAGATGCTCCAAGATTTGTATCAATGTAAATGTGATGTCATGAGTTATATATGTCAGATGTGTATTTTTAAAAAAAATCAAAATAAGAAGAAATCTGTTGAAGGAATTGTGCAGTATTAACCACATGGTAGCTATAGTTAGTGTTGTGAATGGAACAGCATTCTGCTCAATAATAACCACTTTTGAAATTTTAACATGCTAGGCCAGACTCTTTACTGCTTAATAAGTGCATCTTGTGGTAATCCCATTATGTAAGATAAACATTATTACCTTTTATTTCTCAACCAATCAGCAGTCAGTGAAGCAACCCATCTGTATGTTTGCCACCTTGGAAGTTATCTCCCTTCTCCATCACCAGAAAATTGAATTCTGACCAGTGATGACTTAACAGTGATTAAAGGTCACATGATGACTAGAGTTGGGCAGAGCCAGTGTGATTGAAAAAAAAAATTTAACTGGCACCCATTTTTGACTTCAAGTATTTTAGGCCCACATGTTTTGAAGGTGCTGGGTGCATGGCGTTCATCATTTCAGTTTAAGTTGTGGTTCCATTTACTTGAGGCATAAGGGAACATAGTGTCTGTTTATCTCAGAACCAATTTCCTTATAAAACAAGAAAAGACCTTAAAGGAATTTTTAACTTGGTGTGAAATAACTTGTGGTAAAATATTTACTGTTTGCTAGAAAGAATATTTTACTATATTTGCTATATCGCTTGTTGATATATTTGTTAGTTTACATAACATGTTTCGTCCTAAAATTATATATATATTTTGAAGTTGAATGCCATTTACAGTTGCTTGTCCTATTACAGTGATATGTGTATGTGTAAACAGTATAGAACAATTTATTTTAATGATACTCTAATTATGATATGTATACAGTGACTTAATCTTGCATAAGGCCTTCGTCAGTCCTCATAAAGTCAAAATACTGAAGTTATCATACAATGTGTTTATTTGAATATGCTTAAAAATAGGCAGGAGGCATCCATCTAACTTGTAAGTTTTTAGAGATGGAAACTTGGTTTCAAATCTGCAAGTAAATGTTATATTAAATGTTTTTGACCGAAGTTCTTTCCAGAGAGGAGATGAGTAATGTATGCTTTCTGAGCAAGGCTTTACATAATAAGACATGCTCATGCTGTGATACTGCTTTTCATTTTTTTAGGTGTTCTATTCTGAGAATTTTTTTTCCATTTTTTTTTTTTTTTTTTTTTACATTATCATGTTGCACGTTTTCACATTTTGCCTTTATAAAAAGAAATAATGCATTGGATAGTGTTTTCCATGTCACCAAAAGAGCTTTATATTATTTAAAACCAACATAAAATAATAAAGATGAAGAGAAAATTGATAATGCTGAAGAATAAGTACCATTGTTACTGGTTATATGTGCATTCTTTTGAATATGCAAGTTTGAATTTTATCAAAATCTTAATTCTATTTTATTAAAAATATTAATGCTAATAAAAATGAGAAATATAATGTTATTCTTAATGTTAAATACAATATATATATATGTATTATCAAATCAGCTTGTATGATTTCCTAATGAATTAGTATTACAATGATTTTGTTTTTCTCAGTTTTGTTAATCATGCAGAATAAGGTATTGAGTGATGGAAAGGTATGTGTTGAGTATGAGAAAAAATTCACAAGGTCCAGGGTTGATATGTCAGTGTTGGGCTATTAATGTGTCCTAGGTCTCAGATTATTTTGAAAGTGATGCTGATAAATTAAAATATTAGGGTCATCATCACATCATTGTTGCAAGCATGGAGATCATACCTGTTATAAAAATTATTTTGTAAGTAGTTTTCTTATTACTTTGAATATAACTCTATGTTGGATAAGCTGTTAAAAAAATGTGTGTGTGTGTGTGAGTGAGAGAGAGAGAAAGTATGCACATTCATGCTTTGTTGCTCATACAACATATCAGGCCATGCATGATGGGGCTATAGACAGAATATTATGATCAGTTATATTCATATTTAATACATAAAAATAACCAGATATGCAAAGCATAAAGACCACTTGTAAGGTCAGTTTTATGCTGCCTTATTTTGTGAAAGAACAAGCTTCAAAACCCAACATGTAGAAGACTTTTGACTTCAGGTTTGGGACCACTCTCAAATGTGATAAGACATTAGGGTCTGACCATACAAAATATGGTTTGTTTCTACTGCTCGATTCTTCTTTAGTGTTCATTATTTTTTATACAATACCACAAATAAATAAATCAGACCACAAATTATGCTTTTTTGCCCTTTCGCTGTAGGAAAACAAATGTTTCTGGTTATAGTCTTGCTATTGTAATCCTTAGGATGAGGAAAAGCTCATTGTATTTGGTTTGAACATTCCACTTGTTGTTTGACAGCTTAAGATTTGTTTGCATTTTTGTGTCAGCTAGCTTGATTAATATGAGGGTAGCATAACGGGCATATCCACTTCTTCAGTAAATGTCAGAAAGTACCCTTTTACGCCTATTTTTTTATACTTGAATATCATACCACATCTGTTGATCTGTTATAATCAGCAACAAACTTTTCAGCTGCATATAGATTCATCAGGGTTGAAGAATTGTAAACAAGCTGCTTTAACTTGTAATAAAATGCAGTTTATGCCATCCTGTTAGCCTTTGCATTTCAATTTTGTCATATAATCTTTTTGAATAGTTGATTTAATGTTTGCAAATAAGCATAGATTCTCGTACACACAAACACACATAAATACACATAACACTTGAAATTTGTGTGCATACTGACTGAAATAAAGACCAAGATCTCCACTCATTATTGAAATCTTAAGGCATTTGTTAATTACTTAGAAATGATCTCTCTTTTAAAGACATTGGTACTACAGGTGTTCTCCACAATTTTGCATGTAACAGAACAACACAGCCTTGCAGAATTTCTATCATTGTTAACGACCAAGCTTATGTACATAAATTACGATAATGTCTGTTGTTGGGATTGTTCTTATGAATGTAATAAGGAGAAGCAGATTATAAAACATTTGCATATGATCTTGCCATAATCAAGACATTCTCCTTAATGCAATGGACCAGGCAGTTGGCCTTTCTTGAACGTGCACCTTGTTGAATGTGCAACTGGAGTTGGCGCCATGTTTATGGTAATAGAGGCGAGCTTGATGCTAAGGGCAGTAGGGAATCGGGTCTTGTAATAGAGGCGGACATTACATTCAGACAGAACACTACTCACACAGCTAACAATGCCAGGAACATGAAGGAACGCAGAGATAGTCATCACGTACATAGTTTGTATGACCGTCATGGAAACACAGATATGTATTCATGTAAAAAAAAAGTGTCACATACTCGACGATTTGTGTTCGATCAAGAAGGCGTTTGTGGAATGTGCCTGATCACTTTCATGCTTGCCATGAAGACCTGAACTGATACAAGAAGGATGTCTGTTATAAAGTGTTTACGTTTTACAGACAATTTTTATTCACTTGTTGTCTCAAGTATTCTGGATAATAATGCCATACTTGAAGCAACAATGTAGGCAAATATTCAGCATAGTTGTTATCATTGAGCTTTGTATGGCTTTGCCATTATCACACGAGGCTTCAACATGAAAACGAACCGAAATGTAAGACTAGGTGAGACTAGAAAGTAAAACTGTGGCTTCAGAACACCATCACCAAATGTACAGCATCTACATGGAAATGTGATGACAAAAATCTGTCCTGTCGGTCCTCATGGCTGTGTGTACACTGCGCCATGGCCTGCTGTGGCCTGAGGGCACTGTGACTGCTCGCCAAGTTAATCAGCTCTGGCCAAATGAAGCAAACTGCTGACAAAATCCCCCCACTCCCTAACCCACTAGTGTTACTTATCTATGTATTGATGGCAGTCGCGAAAACGGTTGTCATGGAAACGGCCTGTTCGTGCAAAGGTTAAGCCAGTATTCACGCTACGTTCGAAAACTGTTATTTATTTGCTATGTAACCACCAGTAACATTAATTAATCTTTCACATAAAAATGGATGTAATTGAGAAATAGTGTAATTATCAAACTTCTACTTGCTCCGCATTTTTACCACTTTCATTGTAGTTCTGTCATTGTTAGCCACAGTGTAGCCTGTAGGTTGCTACATAAGTATGTGTGTTACGTACGTTGTTTATTTTGTGCTTTATTATATGATAACAGTCGGTTTGTTTGTAGAGCATCGCGCACTCAACTCGCCTCCACAATTGAAATTTTTTTTTATAAATTCAACTATAACTTATAATTATTATTAATTAACTAATTATATTTGAAAGCAATCGTCCTTGCTTATTTAATAATGCGAAATTCGTTTCGGATTAAAGGGATATATCTGAATGCAGTTTTTCTTTTGATATCATAAAAGAATATATGAGCACATGAAATCAACCGTTACTGCCGTTGTAGGTTAAAGTCAGCTAATATTTCTACATCTTTGTGACAAACGACTTTATGAAAACTTGTCTAACCTTTGACCTCGCGGCACGAAAAATGCAGTCTCTAAGGTGATAATACATGTACACCTGTTCTTTTTTAAATTTCGATGGAAAAAAGCCCCTTCGAGTACGGTGTGAGGTTACTGGTCTGGAGATGGGTGTTTGGATTCACAAAATCCAGGCTTTTTTGTGGCTTGGATGAACATTACAGAGGCAAGAAGTCACGCACGCACACACACACACATGAATCGGAATGGCTTAGTGGAGATGGATTTTTGTGCTTTTATCCGCGAATATACAGAACTATTGTGCTAGAAATATAAACTGGACGTGTTTAAACTACTGGAATAGCGATAAACAGGTAGAAAAAAGAGATGCATCCGGCGGTGCATACATGCCACAGGTACTCACGAGCAGCAGTTGACCCATTGTTTAATCTCCAAGATGAAAACATCTTGATGGCTGCTTCCAAAATTAATTCACGACAGACAAAGTACACTAACATATGAAAGCTTTCTTTGGTAACATCTTCAGTTCTCTTTGTTGTAAAGTATGAAGATCGCCTACACCGATAACCTGGGTCGGAGAGAGCCGTCGGGGGCGAGGAGAGTAAGATAAAACACTACAATGGAACTAACCTGACCAAACCGTTCACTGAAATTTAGCAGAATTACAGCCAAACAGGGCAGACCAAAGCTTCGGAGGAAAGATCTGATCAGTCCTTTTTTTCCATTTGAAAGCATTATTGACGGAAAGGGTACACGATATTCTGGGTTACATGAAAGGTAAAAATAGTCGCATGGCCTTGTGACACTAGGGGTTCCTCCATGTAAGTCTACGATTTTGTACCTGTGGATGGAAAAGGATCACGCAGGGGAAAAATATTGGAGCACCTTCAGAAAACTCTTGACGGCAATCTCTGCGTAAAGAGTCCCGTCCAGAGACGAGACCTGAACCATGCATCCTTCACTGTGGAGGTTACTCACTATCGTCTTACCAGTTTTCGGGACGTCTCAATCGCTCCAGGTAAGAACTACCCCGCGATACAGAAGGAAAACCCGGTCACCAGGAGGAGCTGGAGATGCAGGCCTGTCGACGATCAGGAAGAAAAAGCGGGACAGCAGTGGAGTGACTATGGAGACACTTCAGACACAGAGCATGCCGTAGGTATCTACACAATGGTCAGTCTAACAACTGTCCGGTCTGAAACCCACTAAAGGACAAAGGAATGTAAGCTGTTCGCATAAACACTTACAGACAAACCATCACATGTTGCGATGATGATAGTGATATCAGAAGCCCGAGAAACTGATGTCCTTTCGATCTGGTCCTCCACACAGCACGCATCTTATCTGCGCGCCATGCTAACGCGATTAATCAAGTCAGTTATAAGAACGGTAATCGTCTGTCGCGTTATCACAGGCGGAGCGAACTACAGTAACGACGACAGCGTTGCCCAGCGCCTCCTACAGTCAACGGACCAGTTGGGACCCAGCAGTTGTGGAGGCGTTCTACTGAGCAGGTCACCTATCTGAACAGACTTTGAAGATTGTTATTGTTGCTATATGTGAGTGTGTGAGAGAGAGAAAGTGAAACAGAACCCTTGTGTGTGTTTTTTAAAGAGAGAAGCAGAGATCCAGCGATGAAATCTGATTTCACAGGCCATGGCGTGTGAGATGTATGTATATTTTTCTAGTTCTATGATGTCGAATATTTTAAAATAATTTTAATATAATATACTACCGTTGGTCTATGTAGACTCTTACAATAAGCAACAGCATCAATGAAGGGTGTTTATAATGACACACACACATTATCATCATTCTCAGCTAGACTGCACTAGCACGTATAGCTGAAAAAAAAACGGTATACAAAAAAGAAAGAAGATTAAATATGACACTTCTCTAAAGTATCTGACAGAGTTAACGGAAAAAAGGAGATTATTCACAGTGTACCCTGTAATATTCGCTGACTTTATATTCAGGCAGAGCGAGTGACTGCACTAGAATGTGTGAGTGTGTGTGTGGATTGTATGTCCAAATCTCGGTAGAGGGTTGAATAAAAATGTAAAACTTTAAACAAGTTAATGCAGTCAAGTTGACCGAAAAAGTTCGCTTTCATGAATACTCAACAAAAAAAGTGTATAAATTGTCGAATTGTTTTCAGTTGTCTATTCCATCATTGGAAATAAGAACAGGAGATTATAACGGGATGAGAAGGCGAGTGGAGGTGTGGGGAAGGGGGATGGGAGTGGAGAGGAAGGAGGTCAGGGGAGGGAAAGCATAGCGTTCAGCACGTGCTTGACGGTCGACTCAGGTGCAACGGAGCGAGCGACCTGCTGGGGGTCACGCCAGACGTCACGTATGGAAAGTGGACAGCGGGTAGTGTATCCTAGCAACGCTCTTCTTTCGCTTTTATGACGCAGGACACGGCGGGAAAAGGAAGAGGAAGGCATTGGCGACGAGAAGAATACATTTCGTTTAGTCGTTTAACGTTTTATTTTCAGGTAGTGTGACTATATGTAACTTGTTTAGTTGTAGTTGTAGCTATTCAAAACATGTGCATTGTTTTTAGACTCGCGAATATCCGCCACGTTTTTTGTTTTCTTTCTAATGATTGGGTAGAACTCAGTGCAAGATACCACTCCACCCTCTTCTCGAGATAAGCGCTTACAAACATCAGCATCATAAAGGAAATATAATAAATAAATTTTCCTATCCCTATGTTCCTCACACACACACACACTCTTGAACTGCTGAATCTTACAAGAACACTGTCACGCACACGTTATGTGCACCGAGTTGTGGATGCGAAGACTAAGTAAGCAGCCTTTGCCGTGCTTGCTGGGATTGCCATCTGGATGCTAAAAATGGACGACACCAAGACCAAGTGGCCATAAGCACCAACAGCACATTTGCGTTAACTCAAGTATTTACTATATTCACCAAGCAGCACGGAAAGAGGGGAAAAAAAAATCAATGATAACTTGTGAGTAGAAGACATTTTACAGTAGATAATACCGAGATCAAGGGTAAATAACTTCAATGTTAGTTGAGATTAATGACATAATGAATGACTTCCAACCTCGTGCTCACAAGAAGTTTATTTCCGTCAGATGACGACAGATGTTAGAAGGCTAAGAGCTATGGGGTCGTTTCTCTGCAATATTTCAAAACTTGCAGGTGAAATTAAGAAACAAGATTTTATACAATGTGGAGCATGAACAACAATTCCTTTACAGTAGAAGTCTAACAAATTTAAATGCAGAGTAGATGTCCTTTGTTTTTAGATGATTATTGTCCGCTTTCATTTGTTTTATTTAGATGATAATCAGCGCTCATAAAAAAGTGTGGTTTTTGCTATGAAGACTTTGTTCTTAATTGACGCTGAAAGATTTTGCTGTAAATTCCTGACAAGAGTCGTCTCGTCTTCTGACTGTAGTCACGTGAAGACGCTAAAGCCATTCCCTTCAAATCTGACAAACACAACAAACAAACATTCAAATTTCTGCCATTTAAGCACGCAAACAAAATATTGGCAAGTGGACGCTGGTCACTGGTCTGTAAGTATTTTATACATCGAGGTCGGGTTGTCTCTGTACTGGGAGTTATCCTTTAGAGTTATCCTTTAGAGTTATCCCCCGAGTCCAGAGCCAGAGCGAGGCTCAAGATCAAGATGAAGATCAAGATGAAGACTTCAAACAACAGGTAACATTTAAAACACTTCGTTCTTAACAGAAGAGGTAACATGCCATTCTCATGTTTTACTCAAGCTGGCATTTTAAGAAAAGAGACATTTGTTTAAAGGTATTTCTGATTCTGCCATTTTATTTTTCAAAATATCGCGCGCGTTTAACGACGTAGATGTTAGAGTTTCTGGTGCTGGCGATACTTGCATGTGTTGAACAACGAACTTGGTTGAACTGAAGTCCAGTGCTGCACTCAGTGCAGATTAATGCAAGATGCAATATACCTGAAGGACGGAGGAGACAAAAACATTAATGTAACTTGGCAGCTTGGATAATCTTTCTCTGTTGCGTGTTGTTACAATATTTGATGTAAATGTCTGTTACTGCTGATATGTCTTCCCTTTGAAGATTTTTTGGGGTCATTCATCAAGCTGCAGAGAAACCTTTGAATTTCAGGATGTTCAAAGCAGAGTAAAATTTGAAAAAAAACTCGTTCTGAAATAAACTAACGAACACGGTTACCGAGACCTGGAGTATTTCTTGATCTCGAGATGACTGGTGCAGACGTTAGGTGCAGCCTTTCTTGCATAAGAATCAGAGCTAATCTACAGAGTAATGTAAAATAAAACAAATATCAAAGACGTCTTGCTCATAAAATGTTAACAGTATCAATCATTGAGCTGACATTAGTGTCAGGAAACTGTAAAACATTTCTTGTCATCGAAGTCTTCATAATAATCATCATGGTTAGTAAGTAATATGATCATTATCATCTCGTGGCCACTTCCCTTTCCATCCTCCTCCTTATCATCATAGGCATCGTCGTCGTCATATGTATATAGTTATGTACAGCCAGACAATACATACTCGTCACGCGCGCGCCCACACACACAGAGAGGATGATTTAGAGAATTTGGTGTTTTACGCAACTCAGGTTATTATCGCAGCAAAGCAGCCAGCTCTGTAAACAGGAGTCACAGCGGACCCAAGACGGAATCTGAACCAAGGACAGTCAATCCTCATAGTACTAGAGAGGGGGAGAGACTGGGGACTATGACAACAGTTCAGTCTTTAGAGAGGAGGCGCGCACGATTGGAGGTGGGGGTTGTTGTAGATTGGGGTGGGGGGAAGGATGACAGAACGCGATTACCTTCCGCTGCACTGTGTGACGTCAACGGCCCATGAGGTGAGGTCGGTTCGTGTTCACACGGCGTGCCGACAACCGGTGCATGAGAACGTGTGGGAAAGCAGCATCGCCTTGTTTGTCGGCTTGTGTGCATGCTCTGCATCCCCTTGTGACCCAGCATCCTCTTGTCCTCGATGGCCTTCCAGCATCCCTCCCCGATTGACCTCAACCCCCTCTCCAACCTCTCCATTTTTTTTTATTTATTTATTTTTTTTTTTTGTCGTCCAGAGGTGAGGACAGTTGACCCCCCTAACAGCACTTGGTCAATCCGCATCTTCAATTTTCAGACGATTCTCTTAAAAACACCCTGTTCTTTAAAGCAGACAAATACATTTTACTATATTTAAACCAAAAAAAAAAAAAAAAAAACCCACAAAAGACAGATGCTTTGCCTCCGATACAAACCGTTTGTGAAGGGTCAGTCAGTCGTGTCTAGAAAACAAATATCTTATTGGAATAAACAAGCTGGAAGATATGGAATTTTTTCAAAGACCTTTTTAATTTAAACTATTGAACAAAAATTACTAGAAGCATTTCTTGTATTACAATTCCTTTACAGTTCAACCCTCACCTTCATTGCTCACAGTAAAATAAGGAGGACACTAGTCTCTTTGCCTCCTAGAAATAAAGATGACGTCTCCACTAGTGTATAACCATTTCACATTCTCACATACTACATGTGCTTTGAAATTTCTTGTCTTTGAGAATATATACAATGTCTACACGTAGTTCTCACTCACTTTCGCATGGTATCACTACTACTTAAAAACAAAGCACGCTACATATGCCAGCACAGACGGACCGTGCGCACACACACCCACAAACACACATTGCAAGAAATTAAGAGATGTCAGAATGCTTTTCTTGTCAAGAGCTTGACCAACACCAAGTCGAAAGGATCTAGAAAAAGCCGCGCATGTAAGATGGTGGCGCCTCCTAAGTGTAGATGTTTACTCGTTGATCAGAGAGGCGTCTGCGTCAAGCAGTTTGTCCTCGCACTCTCGTTGTCAGAATGTCTAAGCGTTGGCCTGACATCCTCCTAAGGACCCAGTGACGTCTGCACTTGTGACATAATACCCACCGGGGCTTCGCGCGCGCGTACGTGCGTGTGTGTGTTGACTCCAAGAGAATAATAAATATTTAGCAGTTTCAAAAGAGACTTACTGTGTCCGGATAAGTTAAAAGTTGGTCTGCGTTACAAAAAGATAAATGACTCTAAAGAGAACTAATTGGTGTAATTTAACTGACGAATCATAAGCAGGTTTTCGTAGTAAGTACTCAACAGTAGACCACACTTTTACCTTGTATGCTATGGTAGATAACAATTAATTAAAAACACGGTTCTTTCAGTAGCATTTATAGATTTTCAGAAGCTGATGTAGAGAAGATTGACATTTTTGCCTGTAACAGATTCCATGGAGTCTCATCGAGAGCATCCAACAAACTTACGTATTGGGATTTAGACATCTATCAATAGTATACTATTTCAGCTAGTCGATATATCAAAAAATAGTTATGTTTGTTGAAGCATCCAACCAACGCTGTAAGCCAAGAAAACATACAATATACTCTACCTGGTGTCTTCTAGAGTTCATGAAACCTGGGTGACAAAATACGTGGGGCACTGTTCTCCATGGGGTTACAGGTGAGAGGGAGAAAGTTTTCTTAAAGAAGTTTAGATAAATACCGAGTGATGATTTCTGTCAGGAGTGGTACACAAGTGTAGAAAATACTTTCCACGCATATATATATAATAGTTATAAAGGCCGCTTGCTGTGAGAATTCTATGTGGATGGTATAAGCAAGATCTATGTAAGAAAGGCCCTCTTAATGCTCTTTGGTGGTCAGCATGACCCAAACAGATTTTTTCTGCAGTACGAATGAAAAGAAAATTAGAAAGTCTCGTCTTTTTATATTTATGATTCCAAGAAAAGGAGGTTGGCATTAACTGTCTAGTGTGCCTAATGCCGCAGAGAGAGTGTTAAGGTGTGTGTGTGAAGAATAGACACACTTAAACTCTGTGGCGCAGTCATCTTCCACACAGTTGTCATCATCGCCCATACCAGAGCCATTATCATTGTCAGTGTCGTTGTCAGCGAACCGTTGCACTGATCGCCTCCTTGGTAAAGCAGCGAAGGACGCGTTCTTTTGTCACAAATGCTCCCGAGGAAGTGACGTCAACAGCTGGAGCGACAACTCGCTTCCGACCGCCATCTTTCTTGCAGACGCGATCTACTTCTTTTCATTTTCCATGAGAAAGGGTTGAAGGTGGGCATGGGCACACCTGGGAACACCTGGGGACACCTGGTGACGCTGCGGAAAAGCGCTTGTCACAAAATGGCGCCGACTGTGGACACTGGTTTCCGGATGTGACAGCTGTTCACAGGGCTGGACGCTTCGCATAGATCCAACGGCGAAAAATTACAATATAACACCCACACTCACCATCGTATCTTTTCCATTGTTCCCTGCTTTGCTGGCGGGACGTGTGGCGTCCATATCACATTTGTTTCACCGAGGGAATGGAAGCCAATTCTGCTCGTGTTGTCAACATTCTCAGCGCCTTCGACACGTGGCTCTTCTGGAAAACCCTCTTTGTTCCCCTTTCTCTTTAAAGCAAGGTACAGCTTCAGGTGAGAGACTGGACATTGCAAGAGAATCGTGCACTGTGCGATTTGGGGCAACATTGTGTAGTTTCTTCTCTTTTATTTACTTAATAATCGTAAGGTTGGTAAGTCTTTTTGTAGCTTGTCTTTTGGTAGTCACAAAATGCATACCCTACTTCAGTAATGTGCTGTGATGTACTAGCGATCTCGCATACAATCACACAACCATTCGCAAAGCAAAGCCCGCACGCACGTGGAACTTGAGAGCCTGGCTTCTGTGTCTAGCGGTAATATATTGAGACCTTGCCTTCTGTCTCTAGAGGTAATGTATTGAGACCTTGCCTTCTGTCTCTATGTGTATTGAGACCTTGCCTTCTGTCTCTATGTGTATTGAGACCTTGCCTTCTGTCTCTATGTGTATTGAGACCTTGCCTTCTGAGTCTCTAGAGAATCCATTGCTTGCACCAACAGCCTTCCTGTGCATTCGACTACTAAGCAAAAAGATGGCGGTTAAAGGAAATCTTCCCCTATCCACCCAACAGCTGTTCTGCAGGAATGGGTAGTTGAATATTTGATTTGTCAGGGAAACGAATGGTGCAAGGGGAGGTAAATACGTCCCGGCATGACAGTAGTAGGTTCATGCTGTGGTCTTGTCACAGTGAGCCACACCGTTCGCTGCCTTCCTCTAACTTCTCGGCTAAGGGATGCTCAGTTAATTTAACCTTATGTACATCATGCACACGCTCTGTGAGAACTGTTACCCGTGCTGGCAGACGGTATCACCGATGTGTTTTGCGTTTCAAAAGCCTTCAAAACCTTAGAAGTCCGAGCATCGTGCAGGACTGACCGGGCCTCCATGCGCAGACATCTTGTGACCACGCCCATCCGACAGGTCGACAAACCTCCTGCAAAAAGCGCTGCTTGTGATTTCTTCTGGACGTTCAAATAGAGACACAGCGATTGGAATCGCGCGGCTCAAGACAAGAACAGGATGGCCAGAAAAACTCGTGCTAACAAAACTTGTAACTAGTTCCAAGCAAATGAGAGGGGCCCTGAGTGGGGGTAAGGGTAGGGAGGGAGTAGCAAGTTGCGAGGAGCGCGAAGAGTGGCCTCCCATGCAGGTGGCAGCACTGGGCCCAAGAGGCTTTTGGAGGGGGTTGGGTTGGGGATTGGGGGTCGGGGGCTGCAGACGAGCCGGAGGGTTAAACTGTACGATCGGAGTCAAGGGACGCTATTGTCCCTGCAGTCACCTCGGTGATCGTGGGTGGAGGTGGATTGTGGGGGGGTGGGTGGGGTTTGCTGAAGGGGTACATGAAAAGGTGCCGTCCCAACCTTTGTCCCAGGCAGACTGCTGTACCTCAGGTTGAAAATATGCAATGAGCGACTTCCGATGGATGAGCGTGGTTCATCGAGTCAACGACGCTAACAACGCTGCGCGAAATTGTTTGTTTTCACAAGTACTCATGTGAACATTGCATGTTTTGTGAGTACATAATTATGTGAACTTATGTTTCATGAGTACACCTGTGAAGGTTCTACGCTATCACCAGTCCCCACGTGAACGTATGTTTTCACACTTGTGAAATGTGTATGCGTTACGAGCAAGCCCTGAAAATTGTATGGTGATCGAATATAAATAGTTCAGTTTGTGTTTGCTGACGTGTTTATAATTTTATTCAACAATGATTACAGACGAATACAGTAGGACATTAACTTACGGAGTACATTGGCTCCCACCCCCCCTACTCCCCAACTCGCACACACAACCTCCCTCCCCAACCGTAGCAACTTTTAAGACCCTTGTACGGTAATGTCTATGTATTAACCACAGTGAGCCTGCTGAATTTATTTTGTACTAGAATTGTGCATTTAGCTAATGTTGACTATGCTGGGCATTCCACTCTCCTTTTTATTCTCAAGAACGTATTTATACAAGGGAAGAAAGAAGTTTACTAGGAGAAGAATAGCGTATTTATCTTACAAAATAATATTCTCAATGTATTCTCCCCAGTCCCCATGTGGTGCATGTGAGGTTAAAGTGATTTGTAGCTGACAGTCAAAGCAGCAGACATAATTCAAGAAGCAGTATCATTATGTCATGTGATTTTTTTCTCACACCTATAGTGCACTCATTTCCCAGCAATGCCCCTAATGTTTGATGTATGTGTCGTGCAGCAGGACGAACAACGACGTCCGGGGGAGAGTGTGGTGGTGGTGGTGATGAGGATGGTGGTGGGGAGAACTGCGCATGTCGCTGTGGCGTGTGACGATGAGTCCTGGCGACGGGAGCGGCCACGCCCAGGAGGCTTGATGCGTCGGGATCAGCTTTGCTGGCGGTGTCTGAGCCATCGTGCCAAGACCAACTGGAAACATCGACGGCGCCCAAGGTCTGTGTGATCTGGCACCAGTTCAGTAGGCGCATGGCTCTAAGTTTCAAACAGTAGTGATAGCCATTGGCCTCCACCAACTACCTCCCACACGTGACACATCCCGCACACAAACAACTATTTAGCTCATCACCCTCACACAGCCTTCCTCACCCTTCCCCTTCCTATTTCTTGCCCGCGCTCCTCGGCAGTGGTCTTCACCCCTTCCCCCCTTCCCTAACACATCCTTTCGTTATACATCTCTCCCAGTACACCTCCGTGCTCTCCCCCATCTCACCTGACGTTCCCCACACTCATCCACCATCCCCACAACCCTGAAAACGTCTCCTAAGACTTGGTGGTCTTCGTGCCTGTATCTCGGGCCGAGGCAAGCTCCCACCTTCGTTCTATATTGACTTTTCGCCGTCCCCTTCCCTTCATCCTGCAAATAACAAACCGGTCGGAAACCGAGCTCTACCCCGGGCCACCACCACGCAGCTGTCAGCATCCCCATCACCTCTACCTCGCTGTGGCGACAGCGAAACAGACTGTCCCCCTCCTATGTTCTCCCTGGCTGCGGGAGATGGGGGTGTTGGTAAGGTATTGGGGAAGGGGCGGGATGGGAACTAATAGATACACACAGGCACTCCTCCCCTGTTCTCTCTCTCTTTTCCACCCCTCCCCCCACATCCCCAGGTCTAGCTTCTACTTTTCTCCCTCCCCCCCTTACCTCCGGTGTTCTACTCAATGAAACGGGCCTGTCACAGAGCACGTGACACACCGGTGACACACACGGCGGTGCGTGTGGCCGTGGCGACTGCCTGCGAAGAGGGGAAACCACTGTTGCCAGCTACTTTATAGTGATCCCAGGTTCAATATTATTCCATTCCGTGTCCCCTCGCCGCGGCTCCAGCATCAGTGCGAAATAGTTTCTTAGGAGTTGCTCTCGCGGCCGGACATCCGACCAGTAGGCCCCGTGAGACGCGTTGGGGGAACGAGAAGAAATCCTGCCCGGTGCAGTTACCTCTCCCGAAGGCGATCTTTCGTGCGACGAGACGCGAATGTGTACAGGCCCCCGTGCGCAACACACCGGTCCCCGGGCTGCCGCTCATCATTCAGTGAGGCGGTCGGAGCAGACGACAGACTGGGAAGGCCGGGACGAACCTGTCAGCAGTTCGTGCGGTTGGCGAAACAACGTCAGGCTTCAGGCGACAGACAAGACTTTATATTAAACGGATGTCGGCGACACAGCAAGAGAAGTAAGTCTCTTTTTTTTTCGAATTTTTCTCTGTCGTTCTTTCCTTAGGTGAAGAGCAAGCAGGTTTCATGATCACACACCGACAAGTTTCGTGACATGCTGAATTCAGTTTTTTTTTTGTATGTTTTGCTTTGTTAGAGTTGAGAAAGTGCACCTTAACCGCCTCAACTTCATTTCTGTACAGTTTGGCAGGATAGTGTCTCTGGCAAAACCTTTGCCACGCAGCGAAAACGAATAGAACTCTTGACACCTGCCAGCGGTGGTGACCCGCTTGCAGTTGCGATGCGAAGTGAGGATCAGTTTGGATAGGAGGACGTGGCTAAATACCACCTCAGGTTAACTCAAGATGTCAAAATTGAAAGTTTTATAGTTTTGTTGCTCGGTGTGATAACACATGCTCTCTTCCCAAATAACTGTGTCTACCTCTTTCTCTCCTCTCAGTTTCATCTCTGATCCAACAGGAGTCCGATTCTACGCCGCCTGTTTTTGGAAGGTAATTCCGTTCTCCCCATCCCTTCTTCGTACAGCATGGTTGATACTGGGCATCCCATCCGTCCCCTAATTACACGTCTAGCTTCAATTAGCGAAAGTATTATTTTTCCTATCCATCCTTACTCGATGGTGTCGATTCACGCTGGTATTGGCGGAAACAAAACTGGTCTAGCTTCCCACCCGATCTTAACAAGCTGAATTGATCAGCATATTTCGTGTGTGGGGGTGACCCCATCACTGTATTTTTCTCGATCGTTTTAATTCGAACTCGGTTTTCACTGAACATTCACTCCTGTGTACTCTCTGTGACCGCACGTGAACTCTCAGTGTCTGCCACAAATCGCCAGTGTCTTTACCCTCCCTTCACAGCTCCGCCACCACCACCACCAGCCTTAGCATTGTTCCGTCTAATGGTTCGACGTACTTGCAAGTTGTTAGGCAGGGAGCGGGTCCTTTCTGGTATTGTCACCCTTCCTGCTCCTTGTGCTTCGCGTCGCAGCAAATCATTTCTGATAGGCTTCACACACATCTCCTTATCACCAAGTTGCTACGCTTTGTAAAGGGCCCGTCCAGCGGCGTATGCAAGCCCTCCTGGATTGTACTAATAACACACACACACTCACGCGCGCACACACGCACACACGCACCCACACTGAATATCTCGCTGTGCAGGTCATAAAGTTTCCGATGACCTGCACCATCTACTATTTGTGGAGCCCTCATGATCAACCCTTTGGCCGAAAGAGTGGACGGACAGGACCCACCACGCCACCAATGAGTTACCGGTGTATATTAGTCTCTGTAGCCAGCGTGGCTCTTTCACCTGTCCCGGTGTGGGCCGAGAGGTAGAGGCAAACGTTCATGCCGTAGGCGACATGGTTGGCCCTCAGATTGGCGGGCCGTTTTAATGGCGGCGGCGTCTGTGAGGAGGGGCAATAGTGTGGATGTCAAACTGGGTGGTGGTGGTGGGGGATATGACCCAGGGCAGATGATGGGTGTGTTGCTGGGCCTGGCTGCCGTATATTAAGAACATGTCACATGTTGCACGCACGGGCCACACTGCACAGAAGCCCTTCCTGCCGCGGGGCAGTTGACTTTTAGCACAGGTAAGTAGCCTTTGATCGAACTCTCTCTCCTCCCTGTTTGCTGCTGACGTCACTCGGGACCGCAGACGGGTAAAAGAGGCGGAGGCCTCACCGTTATCGCAGAATAATGAATGATTAGCAATTTTGAATTCGTGTCGTTAGAAGCAGAATCTGTTCTGAACCCCGCAATTACCCATCCCATGTGTGTGTATGGTGGTGGTTGTGGTGGTGGGAATGGAAGGGATGCCGTTGTCTGTCCAGCAGGTGATAGCAGTAAAGTCGGTGAAGTAACGTGCTTCCTGTTAGTCTCGGTAAAACGTTTAATTATAATCATCTTCATCAGCGTCGTTCTTGATACTGGTTGCAGCTGGGGACGCCTGGTACGCTGTTTGTTCCCCCTACAACCTTTAGTTGTTTTCTGGAAACAACTCATTTCCGCACCTTCCCTACCCTCCTACACTACATCAGCATTTGGACAACGCATAAAGCCGATCACACAACGCATTACCGACTTACCGTTGACTGAACTCCAGTCAGTAGTTTATGAACTTCTCGCCTCAACATTTATTTTTTAAGGACTACCCGAGTGGTCCGATTTATACAAAGTCTGGTAGGTAGAGACAAAGATAAATGTATTCTGTAAATTTCAGCGCTTGACAACAGCCATTTATTTATTATCTAATTTCAGATTTGGCGATTTGCACATATAGTCAGAAATTCCTGCAAAATCTTGCTCCAGTTAATTCCAATCCACTCTATACATGTATTCAATGCCCAGCGGTCGGAGCGGCGTATCAGCTTCCTTGGAAGACTTTAAAAATTAAAGTAAATTAAAAAGTAAATTAAAATGAAAAACAATTAAGTAGTAGGCAACCCAAAGCAACATATATACTGTATCATTACAGATAGGGAATCGCTTACTATTACCAGTGTATTTTACGTTTGCACTTTGTCACTAAGTATGAAATGAGGCACTGTATCCACTGCAGCTGTATCAGTTCTGACAGCTATTTCATATATGTACCAGTGCAAACAGAATGAGATAACAAAAGCACTGAGAAACATGAAAATATCAATTTACCAGGTTTTTTTTGGATAAACCAAATGCTGTCTGAAAAGCCTATTGTTTCCTATAAGTACTTATCATTGTTGGATGCTGCATATCCAACACATCTTGTCCCATCTGTGAATAGTGTGCTTCATAGTTGTCTCCCTCAACACCTTAATTGTTCCAGGCATTAATGTTTTGCCTCTTGGCACTGTGCTATTATTACTTCAGCAGTATACAGCTTTTTTAAAGCACAATTGACCATAGAATCCTTTTGATATATTTTGACTTTGACAAAAATGCTGGCTTCCTACTTTTACATTAATGAAAACCATTGATGCATTTGAAAAACCTTGATCTATGTGGCTGTGGCCAGAAAACCTGGACTTTGTAGAGTCTGTACCACAGACATAAAAATATTGTTGTTCTGTGTTCCTCAACTGGTGTGCTGCTTCAGTAAACAGTAATCAATAATGTTTGTGAATACTGGTTTGGTGGACATACCTATAAAGAAGTGCCCATGTCACCATGGGGAATCTTTTCAGAAGGGCATCACTTGCCAGTCCTATGGCTTCTATGGTGCCATGTGCCATGTATGCATTTTCTGGATAGTGCTTGTATTCCCATGAATAACAAAACTGTATGATCTTGTTTTCATTTTTACTTTGTCCATCTGCTGCCTTTATTTTGTTTTAAACATGGCCACATCATTCAAACATTGATATGTTTGCACTGGATTTACATTACTAAGCATTTACACTTTAACTCATTTACATAACAGAACCTGAATCTCCACAGTTTTTTTCCCCTCTACTCTGCAAATGGATCACAGTATACAGGTATAAAGAACATGGTAGTGATCATAACTGTAATAGCTCACACATAACTGTTTTTACTTCTGAAGCACGCGTCTTCCTCAATAGTACCCCCCAAAGTCTTTTGCTTTTTCATAGTATACATTGTACGGTGACAGTGAGGAGCTCGAGTAGGTCTTTAAGGCGTTATCCTTACTAGTACTCCCACCCCTATCCCATTCAGCCTTTTGTTTTGTGAATTGTTGGTGGAATGAATTTTCGTTGCCATTTTCGCTGGTTCTTCTAAGATTATCATTAAAAATTATAGAAGCTGACAGAGTTACAAGGCGACTGGAACATTCCTCCACTTATCACACAGACCCTCTGTCCCCGCCCAGTGCAAGGTCTATTCTCTAGTCTTCCCCACCGCCATCACTCCCTCTTTCATTACCGTGATCGTACAGATGATTTGACTGTCTCGTTCCAAAGTCACAGCTAGTGGCAGACGCCATATTTATCACTTCTGTTGTCTCTGTGATTTCTGACAGCCTTACTTGTGCTGCACCTCATCGTGGTTTATCATTTGACGTCTCGGCAGTGTAGGTAAGTCACAGGTGATTGGCTGCTGAAGTCAAAGTTTTACGGGCTGGTTATTAGCTAGATGAAATGAAAATTGTACAACCCAGTCCCAGAAGGGGATTTGAATACATAACAAACTGTATAAGTTTAGCTTCGACCTTATTTGGAGGTTTTACTTTCCGCTGTATCACTGGAAGAATCGACTTACCGCCGGTTTGTCTGAACTTTTTTTTCTTTTGTGTTCGCCTTTCTTTTGTTTAGGTGTAGATTTTCAGTTTCCCAATTTTCAGCCCGATCAGTCGTGTCACCACTAGCCATTTTTTCACCGCTAACAGGCATAAATATTCATTTGTTTTTACCAGAGAAGCCAAACTACAGGTCGAAAGAGCTTTGTTTTGTTTATTCTTCATTACCTGCCCCACTATGCCTCTTCGTAACAATGGAAGTGCTATGACGTAGTTGGGTCTAGACGCAGGTAAGAAGCACCGAGTCACCCTCGACAAGCCGCCGTTAACAATCATATTTTCTGTCGCCACGACGGCTTATTGACGGCCTCTCAAAACGCGCCTCAAGTTGAGACGGTTTGACCGGCGGAGGGATATCGCACGTCCTTGTCGTGTGCTGCTTGTAGAGATCGGGTGTTGGAACCAGCACGTGAATGGACCTGCCGTCAGCTGCGTGCGCGTGCAGAGAACGAGATAGAGCGGTGCTGTATTACCTCAAACACCCACCTGGAGCGCAGGGTTCCGTCGGGAGTATATTGTCGTCGTCACGTGTGTAAGCAAGCTACCTTCCCAGGTATCTCTCGTGCCATTGTTCCTTTTAACGAGTAAGGACGAGCGAGCTTTGCATGTGATGGAGGGGAGCGTATTCTCTCGCGGCACCACACACACACACAAACAAGTACTTCGAACCTGTGCACGTGCGTTTGTTTGTCCGTCCGTCTATCCTCGGTCTGTCGTTCTCTAGCGCTGTGCACGTAAGCCATATTTTTCAAGTGTCTTCATCGTGACCTTCGAACTTGCTCGTCATGGTGCCTTTTATTGCAGTGGCAGTTGTTAACTCCAAAGTAGAAGTGGTTTCTCCTCCCCTCCCTCTCCTCCACTTCTCTGCCCGCTGACATAAAACACAAGCGCGTGGCTGTCGCTTGTTGGTGGTTGCAGTCTCTGGCCACGCTAAGGTCGTTGTTGCTGTTCCTGACGTAGGTGGATTGGTGACTGTCGACAATGTGTCTTGTTCACCCCAATTGAGCCAATAAGCAAGTCGGGGATCCGAAAACCTGAAGGACTTTAGTCTGGAGGTCTCGCCGCACACTACGTTGCGTCATAAACCAAACATAAACAACAGCTAATGTTTCAAAATTAATTGTCCTAAAATGTGAGCGAGTTTTCCGTGCATAAAAACGTATCCCTAATACTTAAAGTAGTCCCTTGACATCAGGGATCAAGCTGGCGATAAGAACACATGCACAATGATGTGTACTTTTTCTCCTGCGAATGGTCGATACAACGGCGGTGTGTGTGTGTGAGAGAGAGAGAGACGGTGTGAATGAATTTGTAAGACGCATTTGATACATACTAATCGTAGTGCCCGTCTGTATTATTTTATGTATGTAGAGCGCCCTCAGGCCGTCTTCGATTGTGTGGTTTGGTGCTCTATAAATAAATCAACATGTGGGGTGTAGAAACTTTAGCAATGCTAACCGAGGGTTCGAACCCCTACCCCTCCATGCCCTACAATTTTAAATGGGGGTATGAAAAAACTCATTGTATTTTATGGATGACGCTTGCGGAGTTTGTCGATGTTCCAATACCTGGCCGGCACAATGTTATACTCTTTCTCAAGGTGTTTTAGTTCTCGTGGTATGTAATAGTCAGACGGCGGAGGTTTATTAAGAAAGGCGTGAGTGGTGGAGCAGGGTTGGTATAGGGAAATCGATGTGAGGTGAGGTGAGTGGAGAGAACGTTTCTCTCAGCTCACAGACCCATAGAAATACATGTCTGAATTTAGGAGCCTCATTAGCTGAACGAATTCTCTACCACATATCTGGACATAGGATTAGACGTACAGTGTTTCCACCTGGAATGTCTGGCAGCCATTACCGTGCGTCTCCTCATGCCGCTGGTTTGCCACCCAATGATGATGTAAATGTTTGAGGAGACCCTTTGGATTTTGTACACTCGATGTGATCTCCTCGGACATTTACATCATCAAAGAGACTTTGGTCGTCACTTTCCGGATTTGTTTTGGGCGGTAGTGGAGGGGAGTAGGAAACCAGATTGAGTTCAGTACACGTTTTTTTTCTTAGGTTACATATTTATCTAAATGAACCGTAAATTTGGGTTGCTTACACGCATGAGAGAGCCACATTACTCAGAAATTTGCTGCCTTGATCATTTGCTCAAGGCAATGGCAGAGCTCGCTTTTTTGCATAACTGCTTCTCCTACTCACAACACACCTTTTCTTGGATTTTTGACGCTGATTTATCGTTAACTTCTACCCCCATGCTTATCCTATTAATCGTTTGTGAGCATAATTTCACCCCTCTCCTTTCATACAGACACACACACACGTTGCCGTCATTGTTTCTAAATGCAATGATGGTTCTTCCAAGTTTTGAAACCCTTGGTCAGAATGTCTTGAGGCAGTTTGTCATGGGCAGCGGAGTGTTAAACAAAGTGCGTTTGCCTTACGCTTGTTCTACAACAATCACTTGTACACAGACAGACAGGGAGAAGGAACTGTGTCAAGATGTAAAAGAAAGAACATCACCTCCTGTACGACGAACAATGGTGGCACCTAGAATGATGCGAAATTTGAACATAACACCAGTGGCTAGGTCCTTGATGCGTCTGCTTAGACTCTTAGCGACCCCATGCAGGACCCTTACCGAAGCAGACGTTTGGAAGGGGAGGGAGGCATCACTCACCTTCTCCCCTTCCTGTTCACCTTGTCATCAGGACGAGAGGTAGTCAGCGTTGTTTTTCTGCGGAACGCACCCACGCATATTGTTGAAACACGAGACTAATCGGGACATGTCAATCTCGGGTGACGTGAGACTAAGCGAGACTTGTCAGTGTATGTGATGACTTCAGGTTTACCGAGACTTGTCACTGTGTGTGATGACTTCAGGTTAACCGCGACTTGTCACTGTGTGTGTTGACCAGGTTAACCGCGTTGTCAGTCGGTGATGGCGTTCCAGATGTATTGTTGAGTGTGCTGCTAAAACAGACTTTACCTCACGCTAGACATCCGGGCCTAGGCCGGACCTACAGTTCCTGTGAGCATACATAGACGTCCTTGCTAGTTGTCATTGTAACTGGTATCTGGCGTAACCTGGCTTACGAGGGATGTTGCTGCATGAGCTAGGACCAAAATGTTCATCCTTTCCAGACACGAATCCATGCTGGCATACACACTGCGTGAACTCAGTTTCCGGCAAATCAGTGTTAACTTGACAAATGGAGTTTCCTTGGTATCACAGACTGGATGGAGACTCTGAGCGACGAAGAGCGATTCCACTGTGCAGTGCTTGTCTCATCGGCTTAGTAGGCTTTTAAACGGGTACCGGATTACACAACCCACAGAAACATAATCAAACATGTCACAAAATTATGGTTAATGAGATGACTAGCGATGAGTATCGCAGTGCGACAACGGACGTTGACTGGTGTAGGAAGCTTATGTAGGTAGTGAGTGGTCAGGCAAGGTGCGAGCGTTGCAGGAAACTTGTCTAGAAAACTAGTATCTAGAGAGAGTACGTTCAAAAAGGAATCTTATGATTTATTTGGAGATAAGACTATATTTTCATGTTGTTCTTTCGCTGGATAGGATGATGATAAATATAAAACCAAGGTTTTCTTCCTGCTCTCACACTGAAAATTTTTCAGCAAATCATTATTGTCTCTGACATTTTACATTTCTAAGACTTCACACGCTTCAGAAAATGCAAGAAGGCCGACCTGCTTTGCAAATGAATCTCGTACATCGTTGTCATTGCTTTTACAAGAGCCAGCAGTTTACAGGCTTAAAACTTGCATTAGCGGTGATACACATTTATTGGCCGCATACTTTTTATTTCGCTTACAGATCCTTTTCTGGCTACTTGGACTGGAAGTCTACCTCCCACTTTTTTTGAGTGTTCATTTAGATATTTTCCTTGCTTCTCTAAAGTGCACTTTTCCTTGGAATCATGTGTCGCGAACCGTAAAAGAGACACCATTGCTGTTGAGGCATGTTCGTGGTGCAGTTCGCTGCATCGTGTTTTTTTTTTTATCCGCGAGGATCTGTTCCTGTTGTGATTCCTAGAAAAACTTGCGTGAAACGACTGGTTGCAGAATTGAGAAAAAAATTGTAAATGTCAAAATGTTACCTGGCACGGACGTAGCCGGAGAGCAGAGCCTTTAATTTCACTTGTAAATGTTAGGGCGATGGACGTTTGTGGCCAGGCACCCGTGCACGAGCCTCGACAGCGTGACAAGTCAAGCAGGTCGGAGTACAGACACGTCCTCAGCTCTGTGAAACTACCTGATACCTGCCACCCGCAGCTCTTCGAACTTTCGGAGACCAAGACATCGTGTCACCCATGTTGATACACAGCATATGTTACAGATGCCGGACTGGCGTGTCTCCACATTTTGTCACACATATTGAGAAGTGGTTTGCTTTAAACAGTGAATTGCTTCTTTTGAACTTTCGTACACTGACAACGCCACTCAGTTTAACGGTAGAAATGAAGCTAAAGAGGACGAAAGTGCTCGAAGTGCCTTGTGGGCCACAAAGAGAAATAGAGAAGGTAAGTAAGGGTGAAGAGAGGATATATCGAATTAAACTAATTCCAAAAAGTAACTTCGTAGGTGTTTCCAACCGATTGTCTGAGCAATCAGAATATCTTGTGCTTCTCCTTATTTTTTGTGGCCTGCCCTGTTCATGTTCTGTTTTTTTTCTACGTTTTACTTGACATGTTTCCCTTTGATTATAGTCGTGTGTTCATAAACATTTCGTCACACATCTCCCCCCACCCTACACTCTCCTGGCTTCCCAGGGGCGTCTTCTCCGCTTTTCTTAAGATAATGAAAGTAACGGTGAGGCCTCACCTGAACACAGACAGCCGACCAGCCATCATTCTTTGTGGTTTATGGTTGCGTGTGTCTTCATTAGACACGAGGTGATGTAATAAAGTTTAAGAGTGATCTTCAGGAAGGGGGCGAGTAGGCGGAGTATCTGTACAGTAAACTGTTGTTCACGTCCCAACACGTAAGCATGAGCCAAACAGTGTTAGACTTACCGCCGAGGTCGTTCACTGTCTTGAAGCTTCCTCGGAGACCGGCGATCACGGTTCGCACTGTCCTTTCCCTTCTGTTTTCTTTCGGCTTTGCATTAAAGGGGTCATCTGACTGCGTAGTTATCTGCGTTAAAAAGTAAAAAAGAAAAACAAAAGCACTCTGTTGCCGTATTATCGTGTTGTCTTCGCAGAAAACAAGAGAGAACGAAGGCTTCGCCACTAAATACTATGCGAGTAAGTCAGCGGAGATTTCCCTTGACGACCATGGAGGGAGGCTGTGTGCACGTTTTCCCACTGCGTGAAAACCCCTGGGTCAGAGCTTTTAATCTCTGGGTTGCCACAGAGTGGCAGTTTGGCCCCCATTTTTATGCACTTAATCTGTCGCTCTATGTTTGGCGCCGGCCACACTTCCCGTGTTGTTACATGTCTTGTTCCTTCGTACATGGAGACATCGCTGGCCGTTCCTCCCTGAACCAGGGTTCCTCTCCCCTCATTCCCTCACAACAAACAATTTTTTGCTCTCGTGTATGCTTCACACTCGCTCTCTGATCTTTAACCTGTCTGATTGCACCGTTTCCCCTCAGCTGAGTGACGACACCACCGATAAACGAGCTTGCAGGCAACATTAATCATTAGTTGCATAAAGCTGGAGGAAGGAGGCGCTGTCAGTAAATAAACATCACGTATGAAAGCCATTTGGAAGTGATAAGCAATGTCACTGATGGTCACGTTCTGAATAGAAAACATCATCTTGTGCACACGGCACATACTTTCATGTACATATGTCACCATCTTTCGTCCTTTTGAGATGCAAAAGGTCTTTAGACCATTTTCACTTGACAAATATGGACAAAGGTTAATAAAGTTTGTATATGACGATGATGTGAAAACTTTGTCAAGCTTCGTCTACATTTGTTCACATGTGTAAAACATTTGACTATGTTTGGCACATTTTTACTTGACGATCATATAATAAAATAAATTGCTAATCACGGTCACCTGTTCCATGATATCTGTCCGTTTAAGAAGGATGTGAATTTAGTCTAAGGAAACGGGCCTGACCTTAAAATAGACCTTATCTAATTTATGTTTGTGTCGGGGGCAAACATCGCATTTTCCTTGTCGTGACGACCGTATTTAACTCTATGGTATCAAGATGCCGTGCCCACAGTTAACTAGTATTAGTTATCTTAGCAGGAGTAGAAGAGCAAGGTAGAAACATCCTGAAAACCTCGGTGTCTTTTGTACACCGATGTAGAACAGCTCATTTCCCCTCATCTTGTAAGGCTTTTATGCAGCCTGGCAAAGCCTTCCTTCACTAGCCTTCGAAATAAGAGAGCAGAAGATGGGATGGACGCACAAACACTCGTGACTCCTTACTTAACACCCCTTGACAAACCTGCCTCACTTCTTTTGAATCATTTACATCGCCCTCATCGCTCACTTCCATAATGGCAGCTAAGGGCTTGGACTCTAAACGCTTGACGCTCCTAGTCGAGTAATGTCGGTAGATTAAAAAAAAAGTTAAATCCTATGTTATGGACAGTAGTGACAGCAGTGACGGGGACGTGACTGGTGATAATGTTGTGTCACGATGACACTGCCAGCATCCAAAATGGCGAACACGACAAAAGGTCTGGTGAAAAAAACAGAACTTGTTGAAAATGAAAAATGAAAAAAGAGAACCTGAATAAGCTGAAAGAGATGAAGTGCTACATAGACAGCAAGAGAGTGTTGAGTTGGACTCACGCACGCATGCGCATTCGCTGCAGCATCTATAGTCTGGAAGACGTATTGTAATAGTAAATACAGTTTGTGACTATTACAGTTACCGTGAAAGATATAGCTGATAGCAAACCAGCTTGCACTGCTGCCAAATAAAAACAGCATCTTAACGGTTGAAGTAGTCTTTATTCGCGAGATGTTCATAACAATGAAATTATGACAGTGGTTATTGCATCTCTCTCTTTTAGTGTATGTGTGTGTGTTTATAGAACATGTAAAGCGTGCCCCAGTGGTGTTGATATTGCAGTAATTTTGTATTTTCTTTGAATATACGGAATTCTTTCTGCTGTACCTGTCATTGGCCATCTCATCGATCGTGTTTCAGAGCAGCAACAAGGACTCTTCCACAGATATTAATAATAACAATAATACTTGCTCCCTTCACATCGATAACGGCCACCGCTATCTTTCGAACTGATAGCGGCGATGTGCACAACTTTGCCGGTGTAATCCTAAGGGGGACACACCACCGCCTGACCTTCCATTCAGACGAGCTCTGTTATCTTGAATGGAAAGGAAAGAAAAAAAAAAAAGCGATAAAATTCATCCAAACAAGCCAAACATGTACTGTTACCTGTCCGCACTGCACGCTCTTTTGCAATCCCCCCCCCGAATTCGTCAAGGTCCAGGAACTTTCAGGCCATCACTTCAACGTTGCGAATTTTCTTTTGTTTAATGGTGGAGCAGACAGGAAAGAGAGTCTTTGAATCCGCCCTTGTCAAAACGTACACATGGGACTGTTCTTTGGACACCCTTCCTCGTGCTCCACTTTGGAGTGGGGGAAAAATGCTAAATTCTAGGATTGTCATGGCCTGCTGTCATGCTCGTCATGCCACCGGCGGCGCCTTAATTGACAAGTAACACTGATTTTCATGGTTTGAGCATGCAGAGGTGCATGTGTGCCGACGGAAAACGGAATCCGCTTCAGCTTTAGTTTCCTCCATTTCATCGGTACTTCACGCTAGAAGACTTGAAATACTTGTGTAGGAAAGATGGAACCAGGAACAGAGGTGTATGTCACGGAGCCCTCGCGTGGGCATATTGCAACATGCACGGTCGGACTTACAGCATGATGATTTTCAGTTTTAAAAAAGATGTGGAGCACATCTCACACCCTACCCCAACACCCCTCTCCTCTTCTCCCTTTCCATTTTTGCCGTTGATGGCGGCGAGCTTGCTTTGACATCAGGGCGATGGTGTGTCACGTGATGTAAGCACGCGGCGGCTGATGCACGTGAGACTGAAGGGAGGAGCGGCGAAGAAGGCCCTGTAATTTTCGGGAATATCGGCATAATGCAGTGGACTTGAGATTCGTATTATGCTGCTATTCACGAGAGGGAAGGGTTCGGCATCGACAGTTCTGGACGTCGTGTGCAGCACCTGGACTTGCTGCTGTTGTGGCTGCTTCTTGTTCTCTGGTTTTTCCCGGCGTGCCTCACTCATCCGTTTGTATCCTCTACTGACACTTGGAGGACAAGTGAGTGGACAGAAGAGGCTCACCACGTCTTTATCAACATCAGCTCACGTGATGGTTTGTTGCTACTTTTGAGACTGATTGATAGTTGTTGTCATGTATCATTTTCATCGGTTTTTGTTTTACCTCTTCCGGTTAGTAAAATTGAATCCTTTAACTTAGCATGTAGTGTGTGTGTATGCTCAATACTTCTTTTTTGTCAGCTGTTTTATGTGACTTTTCGACGACCGTTTCTTTAAATCATTAGTAGTAAACAACCCGTCCCTCATAACTAACTGTATCGTACACTTAGCATTTTAGTGTGAGCAATGTGTGTGTGTATTTGCATAAAGACACAATTTAAGATTTTTTTTTTTTCAGAGTTCGCACCAACGAATTTCATTTTGCGTATTATATGAATTTTGAGCGGGCAATGATGTTATTCTGTGTCAGCTACAGACATAGTGCGACCTCACGGTAGACAGTCAAAGAGATCCAGAGCCTTTGACTATGTTCCTGAGCATTTATTTACAGGCAATATCTAAAATAACATAAGCTCTTTAAAACTCACTAAAACTTTAATTTTAATCGTCCTTCGTGTAGCATATTTTGGGGGCATGTTAAAACGGATCAAGGATTAGCGTGGTATTGTCACGACGAAGATATTTTGTGAAAACATCGTCCTTTGGCCATTTCATTGTATGAGACCTTCATGGTATATGCGGTCTGTTGTTGGCCGAGACGGCGTGACAGTGATCTGATGACCGGACAGCCGTGGTTGACCGACACCGAGCTATGCGGCGAATGATATTCATTCTCTTACAATATCTGTCCTTTAGAAGCTTCTTTGCATGTAGCCAGCCCTTACACATTTGCGGAAACAGATACACCTGCCATTTTGAATAAGTAACATACATCGCGACTAACCTCTGACTCGAGTCACGTGGTTCAGCAAGTTCTCCAGCATTTGCGCCAAACAAGTAAACAAGTCCGTTCTCGCTCGTGCTTGAACGTTGACGAAATCGAAGCAAATATGCGAAGATAGCAAAGACTCCCTGTTTTCTCCGAGCACTTTTACAAATGAGAAGGATCACAAAGCAATGTGAAAACTTTTGCTAGTCTTGTGTATTTTTCTGGGATTTCTCAAGCAGCCTGTACCGGACACGTGCGCAAGTCGCGGGCAACTAGATTTTGATCGCTTTGCGTTTGGAGCTTAAGATTGAGTTGAAAGTTCGCCCGTGTGTTTCTTGTAGCTAATATGAAGCTGAACTAAAAGTTCCAGCACCGAAGTATTTTTTTGGTGTCTTACAATCGCTTTTCCCGAGTCTTGCTCTCTGTCTTTGGTTGTTCGAGTTCAAACACCAAGCGGCATGTGTAAGAAGAAAAATAACTGCCACTGTATCAAGTTGGAGAACGACTGTTGAGCGAGGGCAAATTAAGACAGTTTAAAAAAAGAGGTAGCAATAAAATGTTCACATGTATTTGTACAGCCTACAGGTGACAACCCCTGTCTCTTGGTTCTTATCGCGACAGCTTAAGGTAAGAGGGAACCTACCTGTGCAAGTTGATATATTTAGCTGGGACTCCATGACGATTTCACCACTTGTTAAAACCCGACTGACGATAACTTTTACATTTGTATTATCGATGTGGGTGTTCTTGTCACATGGAATGGTGAGCAAGCGCAGTCCAACACTCTGGCCGGTCGGTTAAGAAAAAGTTTGATAGAGCTCTGGCTATAAAAATTGAATTAAGCAAACATCGTCGACTAAAGCATCGTCCGATTAAGATACACTTTACCAAAGACGTGCTCACAGACCGAAACCACAAGAATAGAATCAAGCGTAGAAACTTGAGTAAAGCAAAACTGCTAGTTCGAGACAGCAGCATTGTTATCTTCGCTCGACACTAAAAGATTCAGGAACGAAGGATTGTTGACCGTTGCATGCCGCTGACTGGCGTCCAGAAGGTGTCAGCGCATTTCTAGTCAGTGAGAAATTTCAAGGCTGCGTTCGTAACCTGGCAGAAGTGGCATTTCGGACGAAGAAGGAGATGAAGACACGTTGGTGAACTCACAGCATGGAGGCGGAAGTGTGTATGTGTGTGTAGGGGGATGTACCTGCCACATGTTCACCACCCACGACAGGTTCCTGTAACCCCGCCGACGCTTAATACGAGACCTCTTCTGCTACGGACCGACTCCCGATCAAGTTTACACCAACACACATCAAGGTTAAAAACTTTTTTTTTAAGTTTTGTTCTAACCCATTTATTAAACATAATCAACGAATGATCAGTGAAGTTAAAAGAAATGGCTACTGAAATAGGCCGTAAATTCCTGAGGCCTAGTGCGTGAGCCACGTCATGAGATTACACGTTGCATTTTTTTTTTTGTGGAGGTGAAGGAGGGGGTTGATGATGCCAACGTTATTTCATGTGCTGAAGAAATGTGTCACGACTATCGCCTTTATTATCTTGTTTGAATCTTTCGGGATGTGTGGTATTACAACTCACTGCGACGCTCGTTGAGAGAAACAAAAACCCAAAAGCAAATCCGTCACCCGGACGGAACGACATAAACTAGTGCAGGTGTGTCTATGCGTGACCCCATCAAGGATGTCACTAGTGCATCTTATAAGAGGGGCCGCATCGGTTACGCTTCGTCACAAAGAAAGTGGTGCTGAGGCCTCTAACCGCACCCAACCTCCCGGCCCTTTCTCCCCATCCACCGTCTCCGTCCTTTGGCTGGGTCGTCTGGAGGGAGGTTGGGGGGAGTCAGACAAGCTTTGCCGTCGATGAGGCGAGCACGGACACGGGATGGATCAAACGAAATGCAGTGCAGTCTAGCGGCACGACGTCACGCATGATGGCAGGCAGTGTGTGTGTGTGGAGGGGAGACAGGGCTGCGTCTCACCTGAGTGCGTACAGTTTACCACGTGACGTCTCCGATGAGATGCGGCAGAAAACTGGAGCTTCGCACTCGCTGGAGACCCGTCGCCGTCTGGATGTTCCCCCCTCACACCACCACCACTCCTCAAGCCATAGCTGTGTCGTAAAGGTGGCAGTAATGTAGTGGGTTGACAAACGAATGCACAACACGAACACATGCACGCATGCGCACGCACACATTATCATACTTCCCAACGCGACACTTCCGCAAAGCAGGTATGTCTCGTCCATGCTATGACAATCACGTTATCCATCTCGATATAGCCTTGTAAACACTGAACAAACGTGTTACTTTGCGCATGACGCAGTACATCGTCCTGGACGATACATATCATTCCTTGACTGTTATAATAACCGGTTGAATTAAACCCACGACCCGCAACGGTATGCCATGTATGTCAAAAATGAGGCAGAAGGGAGTTACAGTAAGGGCCATTCACCTAGCCTGCGTCCTTTTGTAGTTAGCGCTTTCAGCCTTTGGTGTCATCATCTCCCAACCTGAACTGCGCTGTGTCACCTGGGAAATGTCACAACTGGTTATGCAGGAAGTCAAGGAAAAGTTCAGAGACAGCTGAAAAAAAAATTCCGGGAAATGTGCAGGTAGATGGCTTGACGTCTGACGGATAAGAGGAAGACAACCCTATCTTGCACCCTGATGAAGTCTGTCGGGGTCAAATCTTCTTGGACTTTGAAGATGTTACGCGGGTCATCAGAACCCGCCGTTGTATGACGGCTAGCTGCTTCAGTCCACCCCTTCTTATAATTTTTTTTTTTTTTTAAAAAGCACATACACACAGTCCAAAAGTCTGTATATATATCTCATAAACGCTAATGACTTTTAATTAGAAAGATTGGCTAAGCGCTGTGGCAGAGTTTCGTGTGGAAGAAAGTGATGGCGCAGTCTAACGGCACAGTTTTACCTTCCAGTTTACCCCTAGACTCCCTACTCTCATGCTGCACCGACAGTAGGGTCCAGCTGCAGAGCACAGCGATAAGGCGCTATGTTGCTTATGCATAGCAGCTAACTTGCACATACTGTACTATGTCCAGTCTAGCGGAGTACTACACGTTTATCACCCAGCTATCGCCTTAGCGACACACTGTGCACCTGGGCCCGCGCACTCACCTGAGCAGCGGTCATTTCGATGGCAGCGGGTCAACACGCACATGCACGCACTCAACCACGGACTCAACCGGTGATCGACACTTTCACATGCCGTGAGCCCTTTAACACATTAATGCCAACTGGAGACAGCGAGCATTGTTTGCTGTGTGCGCAGTCGCAGTTTGAAAGGTGGACATTTTGTTTGTGTGGCTCGACTTGCAGGAGGGCAGAGGAGTTGTTCACGGTCATGTGACAGGGCAGCGTGATGTCCAGGCATAGCGATATTGACCGTGCGTGGAAGAATATCGTCTTAGTAAAGGGCGCAGACGACCTCACCGCCATAAGTCAATCTGTCCTAAATCTCCTGCCTGTAATTGCTCTTGTGATTGGCTGCATGAAGTGAGGTGTGTTTCAAACAAAAATGCGCAGTTCAAAAATACGCACACGCAGAGGGACAGGGAGCTGAAGGTGGGAAAGTTGGAGAAGGGAGGAAGACGAAATTCCAGCACTGTGTTTATTATGTTGAGACATTAAAGGGGGGAGGTCGAAAGAAAGGTTCAACCGTCGATGAGAGAAGCAAACTTCAACGTTGGCAGGGGCCCCTAAGGCACACGAAGGGCTCGTTTAGTTTGGGCTTTTACTGCTTGTGACCGACTAGACCCAGAAATGTGGAGGCCTTTGAAGTTGCATTAGTTAATTTCCGGTGGAGCCATGCGGCCAGGTGCACAGAACTTAAATAAGCGCTGAATGGATGTCCAGCTCAACCGATCATAAAACCCCTCAGCTGACTGCTTCACGCTAGCCATCCAGCTAGTGCCTAACCACCTAGCTCTTGCTCACCAGTTCCTTCTGTTAGGGTCTGACTTTTCCTTTGAGGTGACCTGGCAAAGGAAGACATATGGGGCTGTAGTCATAGAACAGGGATACATCCATATCCCGTGCTCAAGATCTATTTAGGTTATTATTATAATTAAGTTATATATTTATTGTAAGATGTGGACCAATATCCGATTTCACGGTCCTACAACACCTGCGATCCCCTAAAGCTAATCCTGAAGTAACGTTACCTCTGCTTGTTAGGTATGTATCATGTGGTGCCGCCTGAAGCTGACCACTTCTGTGAGAAAGCACTCATTTGGACTGACGGACAGTCAGAATACTAACAACAGACGGGAGGCCTGTGGGGACAAGTTCAGGCTGCGGGCATTCCTGCTACAATCCATGAAATTCCACAGAGCAGCGTTTGAGCGTTGAAGAGTCAGCAAGTATCATTTTGCTGGGTAGTTGTCTAACCTGCTTACAAGGCTAAACTAACGCCGTAATATTGCCTCCGTCGTTGATTTAGCCATAAGAACCATGTAAGCATATTCGGTAGTTTTCCCTCGTAGGTCGTTCAGCTTTTGTCACGACACACTTCATCATGGGTGTGCGCAAAAATTCCATCTGCGACATGGAACCTAATGCATGAGGTTGTCCTTGCTGAGACGTTTAAAGTTGTAGACTTCCACATTGACATTGGGTTGAGAGAACATTACATTTACAGGACTTGAAGGACGTACAAAAAAACAAAAAAAAAACAAAAACAAAAAAAAAAAAAAAACCACCCGAAGACAACCCTCACCTGTACCGCCTCATGCAGCCTCGATTCTCTGTGTGTATTCTTACTATGTGCGTAGCCCAAGACTTGACCTAAGTGCTATATGACCTTTGTAGCTAACCATAGCATAAAGCTCCGGTAGTCAAATTAACCGTCCAGCATCAGACTAGTTGTAGTTTGTCTACACGCCTTAAGCCTCTTCGTGAAGACCGACTTACAGGACGTGGGGGATGGCGTGTCGGTGCGGAGTGCATCCACTGTTGGCGTGGTGGATTGATAATAATACCGTATGGATCTGAGGCTTTGATTTGTTGCCAGTCAACAGAACTTGCGGTGACACACTGTGCAAGTCCGGGGTGTACTTTACTGATAAGCAGGCGGCAACATGTGACTGTTTGCCCGGCTAGTGAGGAGGGAGGGACCACCACTCTTTCGGGTTAGACGTCAGGGATATCAGCTCAAGGGACACACACGAGCACGAAACAGTATGTCTTAACCAGTTTGTTAACCGACCTCACCATCCAGATCTTTGTTAATAAAATTAGACCTTTAGACATCGAGTGTACTCGAGGAATTTTGTTGTGTTATTATTTTTTTTTTTGGTCAGATAGTAATGACAAGCAAGGGATATCCGGGGTAGTGGGACAAAACGGAAAGTCTGAGGCATAGGGCAAAAGTCTGGAAATCATGAAGGGAATGTTACCGCGATTTCCTCGATTTCCTCGATTTCGAAAGTCCCTAAAGTACAAACACGGACGAACGTTTGACCAAGTTAGGCTAAGTTTTTACACGACGGTTACACAAAAACTTTGTCGATCTTGGTGAAATGTTGATCCGTATTTGTCCATCTAAGAAAGGACCTTCAGAAGCCGGCCTTTGTCAAAGCCTCGGACTTTTTGATTGTCTGACTTCATACATCAGTCAGGCCCAGACATAAAGATAAAAAGAATATAACTTTCTGGCCGGTCATCTCTAATGCTCACTCGGTCCTGACTGCGGAGGGTGCGCACGTCACCTTCACGCCAACTCACACTCATCAGCACCCGACCTATGATCTTCTGAAGTATACATAGTCAGATGGTCTCACAATATGCACATTACCTGCAGTCTTAATTTTCTGATCTTGTGTCGCTTTCCATTAAAAATCGACATGCGCAGTAAAGCACTAACCTCAAGCTAAAACGTCATCAATGAACGAGGGACAAATGTTTGATCCATGTACCAACGCGTCATCACAAATGTGACCTCGACAATTGTAAATTTGTCTCCTTAAGGGAAGTTGGCTGGTCGCAGTCTGGAAACTGCTATGGTGTTACGAATCCAATCCAATTATTTGGCAACAAAAGTGTCTGACTTCTGAGTCTTCAGAAAATAGTTCACCTCTTCTAACTACACCTCTAAAAGTCAGTCTGTGACTGAACCTTTAGCCTGTGAGAACCGCGTCGGGGGGGGGGGGGGTAGAAGTGAAGGTGGCATGGTGTCCAGTAGAAATGTAAACCTAACTACAGGGATGTGAGGCTCCTGTCACCTCAGTATGTTAGCCCTGTAAGCCGATCTTACAGTGAACAAGATCCCAATACCGGTTTCATTTCCAAACCACACGCCGCGGGAGATGGCGGTGAGAGAGCCGGGGGTAGGGAGGGGTGATGAAGAAGGTGGTGGTAAGGTGGTAGGGAGTAGAGAAGCTGCGCATGACGTCAGCCTGGTGGTGGTGCAGGAATGCTTGCTGCACACTGCACCACTCGGGATGCTGCACCGTGTTGCCCGCCTCTGGTCTGTCACTGCATACCGCAGCCTGCCTGCTTGACACGACTGCTCAACGCCTGATGGCACGTGTACCATCACCCCCTACCACTCACACCCCTCACGCACCTGTAAAAGCTGGCAGGTGCCAGAGCCAGTGTGCGGCAAGTTCTCGCTGGCATTAGGTGATCGCGATTAACACGTGAATACATATTTCATCGCGCGTTCTTACGTCTGTAAACAGGGTTCAGCGGTGATTTGTGCGCACTTGAGTTGTACTAATTTATTATTATAGTTAATTTATATAGAACTTTACACCTCCATCAAAGGCAGGCTCACAGTGCTTTTAAAAAAAAATAAAGAAATACACACAGGCATAAATAATGTTGATCTATAAAATATGAAATAGGATTATTGCGTGTCCATATAGCGCGGCCACTCATGTTCAATACCACCAGGAGTACATATGCCGTCTGCAGCCTTGCCATTGCATGAAATCTTCTGTCAGAGAATAAAGTTTTGTTTTAAAAAGTAGTTGAGTAGGATGCTTTATGGAGGCTCGACTTTGGTGGAGTGGCTTAAGTTTTGTAGAGAGAAATAAGTTTCCATAGCGACAAGTCTTGTTAGAGCCTCCAGGTCACAAATTAGTTTCAGAGAAATCACAATGTTAGTCTATCAGACATGCGTGTACTGTGCACGAAGCTTGCTGTGACAACTCACCATCACAACTTGAGCAGCTGTAGAAAAGGGATCAGACTGATGCTGACACTGTTGATGTCAGATCTACAATGTCAGTCATGACAAGATGGCGCTGACGTGGCAGTGGAAATTAAATGGTGTTGAAAAGCAGAAAAGTGGCGCAGATACAAAATTAAATCCAGGAATATATAAAATCGCGTTATAGATGCGCATATCAATATTGCACACAAATCGTGAACTCAGATTAACAGAAAAGACGAAAAGGGACGGCGAACCTCTAGCCAGTTAGGCCAAGGGACATCACTCTCACAAAGACTACAGCGATAGACTTTGGAGGAGTTTTGTTTAAAGACGATAAAAATTTAAAGAAGATTTTAAAAAAATCCGAGAAAATTATATATTTTTTTTAAAAACCTTTGCAACACGGATCTGTATTTTCAATGAGAAATCGATCTTTATTCTTCAGATTTTAAATCTGCGGCTGTTTGTAAGCTTGCTTATAATACCTATCAAGAGTTCTTAACGGATACATACTTCCACAGACCCACATTCATACACACGTGTCCCACAACGATGATAACCGTTTTAAACTTCACCAAACATTGTTGCATACTGAACAGCATCTGTCTCTTCTTGTAAGACTGAGGTTCGTGAGCAACGAACTTGTATTTACACGCCCTCATCCTTAAAATTCCACACGATGGGATTCTTCTCTGGCGGCTTCCATGGCTGTAGTGTTGCCGAGATTTTGCGCAATGAACACGGGGGCTCGATTTACCCAAGGAACACTTTGTTCTTCTCCATTTGTTTGTCCGTTAAAAAAAAAGAAGAGAAGTTACAGAATGGTGTTGGCAGTTATGCTACTGTATGTGTCAGATATACTGTGTGAGAAGTCTTGCGCATAGCTTCATCTTCTCGATTTGTTTAGCACAGTGAAGGTCGGTTGTCCTGGGTTCAGATCACTCCCTGGGCGTGCTTTTTTTCTCAGCACGTGCTACTACTCTACGGGGCCAGGGTGCATTGCCGTGGTGTAGCTGTAAAACATATCTTCCAACTATTCCTGGTTCTCGTTGTGGGTCATACGTTGCCCTTCACATGCTTGGATTCCGGGTTTGAGATTAAAGAGATTCAATGGCTAGTGAGAACAATACCGGGGCATGATTGACACCTGTGTTATTTATAAACGATGAAAAAGGAAAAGCTGAAGAAGAGACACAGAGAAAAGTAGTGACAAGTGCTCACACTCCTGTCACACACCTCCGAAGTGTTCCCAAGTCCCACAGTATTGGCAGGCGTAATGGCGATGCAGTGGCTGATCTTACTTCACCAAACGTGGATGAAAGCTGCATTGTCCCTCCTCAAATCCATGGGTTTGCTGTGACCTTGCCAAGCTTGGTCAACTATTCGACATTTTGTCCCGATTAGGAAGGGTCTTAAACGATGAAGGGAACTCATGCAGAAGGCTTGTGAATGGCACGGAAATGTGAATGATGCATGGCGGGGAAAACTTCCTCTCGTCCTTTCACCTGTCCGCCCACCCTCACCACCTTCCTCCACCCCGCTGCACCTTCCCACCTCTACCTTTAGCAAGATACGTCATAGCAAGCGGAGTCGCCACAGCCAGGCACGTGCAGCGCCAGTTGGAGTCAGGCAAACAGGCAGCGCACGCATTTGCTCTCTTTACTGCTCGTGTAAACTGATTACCATCGAGAACACCAGATCCTTGTTAAAACCAAACAGAATTGCCGGCCTCGGCAAATGTCAGAGGTACTCCTAGGGGTGGGGGAAAGTGCTCTCGTGGGAGCACACTTTGTTTTAAAAACACTGTCTGTGAAAACAATTAAACAATTTGATGTTCAGTTGTTTTGACGATTTTTCTCTCTCCTCAGTGGACCAAGGATTACGCAGACTTATTAAAATGGCAGTGGTGGGTGCTGTCTTCATCCGTTTAGATTCTGTCTACACATTCTCTTCTCTGTCAGTCTCTCTGTCCTTCACACACACAAACACACAAACGTACACGCGCGCGCGTGCATTCTCGGAGAAAGGGAGAGAGAGAGGGATTGCTTGCACTGTATCAGAGAATGTGACATTGAGTACATAGTGTAAGCTGAAAGCCGTTCATCTGCACCGTTCACCATAGTGTTGATATATCTTGTCTACCACATTTCAAAGCTGCTTCACGTTGTAGTACTCGCACTGGGAATTATGCTCAATGTCTTTTGACCTTTTCGACTGTACCGTTCATTGTACTGTGTTGTGTGCTGTCCCTGTCAAAATCATTTAGGTAAGAGAGAGAGAGAGAACTTGAACAGCTACCTGTAAAAAACGAACTTTATTTTATATATTCTGCACACATTTAAATTTTGAAACTGGCAGACGTGGTATGCGCTGAGCATGCAGGGCTGGTGCATCATCGTTCACAACATAGGTCAACCGGTTCCGGTTAGTACAGGAATGAATAATATATCATGGAATGACCAAAGATGTGAATTTAGCCATGATATATCTGAATAGTTTACAGTTATAATACTAACAGATTGATGTTTTACTTGTTAATGGGCTGTTTGTGCCTAAGAAAACAGGAGCAAAATCTTCTCTGAATTTCACCTCTCTCTTACTCATGCGCTCGCGCTCACACACACGCACACAAACACTTGTATATATAGAAATTAAAGGATCTACACCACAATACTGCACAGCACAACAAACAAGACGCAGGTGAGATTTATCCTGCTGATGGTGATGAAGCCTCATGTCAGTGAAAGAACAATGAATGTCCAGGCGAGTCCATCAAATATACTTCAGCCCTAGTCTTAAGCTCAGGGAATCATTTGTGTCAGCTAATGTCGACATTAATTTTTTTTTAAAAACTGACGTAGTGACGTTCACGTTGGGGTTAATACTGAATTAATGGACCATTGTCCAGTGTGACTACTACGTGACTGTTAAAACTCGGGAAACTCGTCTGGGTCCTAACAGTCCGCTGCATTCTGTACAAGTGTATGTGTGTGAACCATTACAATAGTAAGCACTGGCAGAGTGGTGTCAGGAAAGTTGACAGTTCACTGATCTCCATGCCACGCGTCATATCAGAAGTGACGAGTACAAAATAAGTCCCTACAAATAATAAATTCAGTATCGCTCTTACGTGACATTGTCAAGCTCGGTTGGACCGGCTCATTGCCTAAGCCATTTATTCTGGTTGTAAAACTAAATTATTTTCTTGACGAAATATTTACTTTAATATTTATTCTTTAAGCATTCCCCTAACATTCTTCCTTGCAAGAAAGAAGACCTAAGGGAATTTTAAAGTGATTTATTTTAGTTAGGTCTATAGTTTGTCACCTGCCAATTTATAAAACTTTTTGTGGATGTTGAAAATTTGAAGTGCACCTGCGATGTACGACCGATTCAGTGCGCGTGGCAATCATGGCCATCTCCAGACTGGACAGTGGCTCATTAAAGCATTAAAAAAAAAATTGCATTGTTAGTTTTACCATCCAAAGCCAGGCAGATAAAGCCACCACATCCGCGACAAAAGCAACATGCGAACTACAGATTCTCAGGTACAGCGTAAGGCGTACTGGCGGGTGGACACGCGCGCAGACAAAGCGGCTTCAGCCATCGGGATGCAGGCAGGGATCTCATCCCAATATCGAGTGGCAGGCACAACGGAAAACATATTAAACTTTAAAGGTTTAGTCGAGAGAAAGAACGGCACTTCAACAACATCATCAACGACCGCGCTACCTAGAAAACACAAGCAATAAGAAGACACCACCAGCGTCTTCTCCACCATCCACCCCCCCCCCCCCCCATTCGTAGCAAAGAAGCCAACGGCGTCTCATTCACTCTCCAACTGCAAGCCTTCTGCCACTGACATGCGCAAATAAGAGGTCGAGGCCAAGATGGAGTATTACTGGTCCTACAACCAGTGGCAGAGCTGAATAGGTGTTCATGAGGTTTCAAGACAACGCCATAGGTTTGAACTCGATGGCAAGGGTCCCTGTAGTGATGGGTGCTCAGATCCCGCGGATATTGCTTTGTTTTACCCCTGTGCCATCTCTGCCACCATTTTATAACTACAACTCCGATGGAAAAGCAACATCCATGGGATCTGGATGCCGCTTTATAACTCGGGAGTCAAATCGCTTGTCTTGAGCGTTCTCCATGTTGCCTTGGACATAACTTCGGCCCCTGGGGTACTTACATTTCTACCTTCACGTTTTCTTTATTCAGCTGTGGACCGTTTGTGAGGCGAGGTACATCTAGATCATCAACCGACCTTCTAAATCTGTCCCTGTTTCCTAATTACAGGATTCTGTCACACTTTCGTTCACTCACTGACCCTGGGGTAACGTTGTCCGTGTTTCAAACCTGTGGTTCCATGTATGTGTGTGTGTTCGCTCGTGTGTGTGTGTGTGAGAGGGGGTTCGACATGAGCAGCCAGCAATCGTTCAACGACCACTCCCAATCACGTCAGCACGGCAGCTGTCTCAGTTGCGTCACCTACGTCGTAGTTACGGCGTGCTGACTACACCGGTGTCACTGATCGCGGGAACCGCTACCCGGGGCTTGTGCTCTCGAGCGCGCGTGCGAGTTCCCACCACCCTTCCAGCAAATACACTATCCCATGAATCACCCGCACGTCCACAGATAAGCTGCTGGTGCTCCGAACTGACGCAGCCCAATCCTTCTTCACATCCCCCGTACTTTACCTCCCTCCCCCCTTTCGTTAATGTTGTGAGCTTGGTAGAAGCGGAGAAGAGGAGGGGATGGGGGACCTACGTTAGACTGCGATATGCCCTTTGCCATCCCACCCCCAACACCTTCAAAGGTAAGTCTTTGAAGGTAGCGAATCGATGTTTCTGGTATGCAGAGAATCTGTGTGGTCTGGTGTCCTCTTGCGACTCCTGGAAATCATAGTCCATTTCTTCTTTATTGAAAATGAAACAATCGTTGCGCATAAGACTTGGATCACCTCGGATTATCAATCAAGACGAATGAAAGGGAAAAAAACCAACAACAAACAAAAGGTACCGGTTCTGTGACCTGATGGCCAAGGGCAGGTAATTGTAAGTGGCTCGCCGCTACATGGGGGTGGCATGGATGTACATGAGTGGATAGCTGTCCTCCCCCAGCCTTCTGTCCTAACCCTGAGTCTCGGGTAGGTCCACGCGTGTCCGTTTTTGGTGTGAGCACACGCACTAGCTTATCTACCTGAAATAAAGTTCAATGCATAATTTTATTTTCAACCAAAATTAAAAAAAACTATTGCGATGAAAAAAGTGCGTTTACAGCCGTAAAGTTTCAGACCTAGAAGAGTATGTTTACAATGCGCGTGCACACAGTGAAGCACACTCGCAGCAATGAACGTGCCATCCTCGGTCCCAACGTCTTTTCAATCTCACTCTGTGTTCACGCACACACAACCCATCCTTATCCTTCACTGATGCCCGCAGCTCCTGTCCCTCTCTCTGCGTGCTCACTTGTGTGCGTCACTGTGTGTGTTGAGTGATGAGCAGACGATTATTAAACCTCGGCAATTCACTATGGAGACGCCAGGAGTTCACGAGATCGTGCGCGCGACTGCAGGACCTTTGACGTCATCATCCCCCTTTGCCATTCTGGCGTCCATTTTGAACTCGGCTTATGAGGAACCACGTGGGCGAGCCACAGACGGCAACTTGAGGACAGCACACCAAGAGGGGGGATGGGAGAGAGAGAGAACACCCAGCACGTAGAAGTCCTTTGGCGAACGTTGGACTCAACGTGTCGATCACGTAGTGACAGTGCACAGGGATGTACGGAACCCGCGCAGTGTCTGTACACGTGTAGCACACGGGCGCACGTGCGGAAGTCGATCGGCAGACCGGAAGGATAATTACTGACATGGGTCTCCAGGGGGGACATTAGATGAAGGCTGCACTAGCTTAAGTGTATTGTGAAGGTTTTCATTATTTGGCTCAGGTCCTTGTGAGTTTGTCAGTCAGGACACTGCGCTGTGATGGTGTCAGCTTAAGGGCACTGAACTGCCATTTTATCAACTTCATCGCTGCATCTACTTCTGGGCACTTTGTATCAACTTCAGGGCATGATTTTATGGCGATCCAAGATTTAGCACATTATATTATCATTGTGTAAAAGTTAGGGCATTGTTTTCTAATTCTTTTTAGTTTTTTCTTCCTACAGTTGTGTCTTCTTCAGGGCATTATGACTGTGTTAACTTCATGAAATTATATTGTGATTGTATAAGCTTTAGAGCAGTACATTATTGATACGATGTCTTCTGGACATTACATAATGACTGAGTGACAGTCTAGAGTTTATGAGACAAGACATTGCATTGTAGTGTATACAAGGCATTATATTATGATAGTAGCAACTATATGGCATTATAATTTGTCTTTGTTTAATGACAATGTATTTCAATTGTATCATCTTCAGAGCACCAAGGGCGATGAGGTGGCGCAACGGTCACCTATACAACGAGGATTAGCTGTCGTGGGTTCAGATCCCGTCCCGGGCACGCTGCTCTTTCTGTGCATGTATCTGTTTACAGGTCTGACTGTTTGGCTGTGACCCTCAGCTGCTGGCTCGGCGTAAAACACCGATTCCCACCTCACCCCCCGCAACCTGCAGGGCATCAAAGCTTCATGCCACGCTTGTTCCTGCTTCGATATTTATCCTAGTCGACAGGTTATTGTCACAAAGAGTGATGGCCCCTTTTAAGTTGGTAGTCCGCTGACACAGAGATGATGAAGAAGTGGCGCTGTTCGTGTGTTCGTGTGTGTGTGTGTAGGGGGGGGGGGATCAAGGTGCGAAAGTCCACTGTTAGTTTGTGGAGAGGACTGACTGACTGACACACAGGCTTCACAGAGACAAGATACTGGCTGTGTCTGCAGTTAGGATCATCTTATCAAACATGGAATTTTTCTTGAATAAAGTTTTTGAACAGTTTTTATTTTGTTTAGAGCTTTGATATAATTAGACTTAAGACTTTAAACTGTTGACATTACATAAAAATGCTCCACATTTACCTTCCTAATTCTCACCATTACTCAACTGCCCAGCAGTCACAGACACATGGACGGATGCATTTAAACCCATTTAACCATCTACATTCGACAAACGTTTGACCAAGTTTGACATCTATTGGCACCAGTTGAGGAACGGTTATGCTAGTACACAGACACCGGCTATAGGGAGGAACAATTGGATGGACGCAGCGGTTGACAAGGCGAGCAAGTCATGCATGGAGCGACCAGTCCACTCCAAAGTGGAACGACCAGAGACCTGTGCCTGATGGTATGACCACGACAGTTCTTTATGACAATTGTTGTTTATTACTGCGCCACACCTGTCCATGCTGACCGCTGCTGCTGTCGGTCTTGTGGTTCTAATGCGGATGTTGTTGTGGACTGTGGCTGCCATCAAGTACTTCACGCTGTTCACCTCCTGGAGCTGTACTCCCTTGATGAAGACCCCTGCTTTGCTCTTTGTCAGAGCGGGTCTACATTTCTAATACATAATGCATCATTTATTTGTTCATTTATTCATCCCTTGGGTGATATCAGTAGCTGTGGGGCGGGGGTGAGTGAGGAGAACACACGGATAGACAAGGTGCGCCACTTATGCTTGTTGTGGGTGATAGTGAGCGGGTCCTGCACAAAACAACCAGTCCACCCCTTTACATTCGCAAGCCAAGGTACCTCGAAGGACAGTCTTCAACAAAATGTCATACCGGGTCACATGGCTACACCAAGCCACACATGACACTTGCAAGTAGAAGTGCCTGGTGTCCTACGACTGTGGCGACCATGTCATTGGTTGCGTGTTCTCAGGAACAACTTCCTCGGGCATGTTCTAGAATACTGGATTCTCCTCTCCTTACTGGCATCCGTCAAGTAGGATCGGTGCTCCGAGGGACTTGTACAGGTTGGACTTTGTAGTAAACCTGATGTTGTAGCTGCAGTCTAGCCATTCCGATGTTGCTGTCGCGATCCTGATGTAGATATCTGTCTTGGATCTGCTGTTCTTGGAGAGGATGACTCCTAAGCACTCCTTTCATATAGATATTTGCTTTGCCATAGCCGGTGGCCAAACTTTTGCTCTTGTCAGTGCTGTTGTCCATTCCGTATGCGTTTAACTGTCTGTCGCTAAGGTCTTGCACTTTTCTTGTTAGTATCTGCTATCAGGTTTGTTGTCTACAAAGCGAAGGTTTCAACTCGGCCTTCCATCGATGGAAATAGTGTGATAGTCGTGGAGGGTTTCACGCATGATGTTCTCCAGAAAAATGCTGAGCAGCAAAGGTGATAGGATCACTACTGATAGACGCCTCCTGTCGTATCAAAGAAAACTCCCGCTTGCTTATTCAGCAGCACTGCACTCACTAAGCTCTTATATAGCGCTTATATGACTTTCTTTGATGTTGAATTTTTGCATCACATTCCATAACCCCTCGTGCTATACTCTATCAAAAGCCTTTTCAAAGTCTATGAAGTTAAGGTCGAGGTTCTGCTGATACTGAAGATGCCTGTCTATCAGGATGTGACAGTTACAAATCTGCTAAACTATGTTACTAACTGTTCTGAAGTCAGCCCGTTCTTCTGGTAGCAGTTCCGTAGCAGTAGCGCTGATGTACTCAAATTATGTTTGTTGTGAGGTCTTGCAGGTTCGCTATCACATCGATGTTGTCTGGATTGTCTATGGATCCACACCGATGAAATGGAGATGTGAAGAGTTCCTCGCATGATGCTGTCCTTGATGGACAGGGGTAAAAGCTTTGTCAAGCTTGGTCAAACGTTTGCCCCTATTATTTGTCCAGTTGCGAATGGCCCTTAGCAAGAGCGAGTGCAGACCACAAATTCCATTGGTAGGATGAGGCCCAGCACTGAGCTACACGAGTGTAGCGGGATGGTGAAGGCAAAACCGTGCGGACACCGCCTAGCTTCATGACAGTAAGCCTGTGTTTCTGTACCTGCACGTTGCGCTGACAGGTGCGAGAGCCAGGAGCTAGAGGTGACGGCTGGCCGATGGGAGGGTCGGGTGAACATGCAGGGTGAGGTGGGGGAAGCCTTCAGGCTGTCCAGGTACGTGAGCGTTGGGGCAGTTAGGCGGAAGACTTTTGTCAGTTTTGCTCATTAGAGCACCCGGACTGACTCTCCTACCATCACCTCATTAGACTCGCCAGCACAGCTACCCCTATCACCTCCGCTCCCACAAAGGGGAGTGGGTAGACAGCGAACACGCTTTTGTGTGTGTGCCTGCGTGTAAAAAAAGCTACCCTGCTCTGTCCTACAAACCATTTTTGGCGGCGCACATCCCCACTCCAACTCCACTTACCTTCCTTTTTGGGGATGTTGTTTATCTTCCGAGCAGAAAGCTGCAGGTTCAAGGTTTGCCCAGAAATGGTTTTTAGAGAACTCCCACTGTTCACGTAGGAAAGGGTTACCTGACTTGTCGGTAAAGGTGACGGTGCTGGAAGTTTAGTTTGCTTTTGTATTCCTCGCTCGCTGCTTTCTCTTTGTCTGTGGGTGTATAGACCTGTGTGTGTTTTTATAAAGTATGATGTTTGTGCACGTGCCTTTTGATTTGTACATAAATGAGAAACATTGGTTAGAACATCCATGTTAATATTTTGCTGAAAATTCCATTTGTAGAAAAACGCACGGCCTTGTTGTAGCCTCGAGGATAGAGAAATAATATTTTAAAAATCCTCTCTCCTTGTCTCTGTCTTTCGCACATTAGCATGACTGGACTGACCGACCACGTGGCAAACTCACCTGACGAGATCACCTGTCTTCTTACTGAGGCCATGTCAGTGGATGTGGCGATAGTAAATGTGGCCCCTATGGCCCCATGACTACCTGCTGCAGGCCATGTGGAGTTGTTTTTCCCTGTTTGACAGAGAAGGGCTTTGATCAACAAGTACCTGTTAATTATGGTATACCAATAAAGTTTTTTAAAAAAAAATTGTATCTTTGGATGCTTTACCTACTGATACTGAGATGGTATGTAGCTAAAAATGAGAGTCTAAATAATCATTTGTTCTGCTACATAGAAGTGTGGTTCATTTGCGATGTTTGCTGGGAGAGAGGGGGCAGCCATTAGCTTGTGGACGGGGGCATTGATGACGTAGGCATGAGGCTTACTCCGGGGACACTTGCCAGCGAGTGTTTGATGTACAACATAGACATGGAAGGTCTCAAGGCGCTGTGCTTGGCTGGCTAGCCTCTAGCAGACAACTAGAATAAAGCGCCCATGAAATTCAAGTTGTTAGCTTACTGCTTGGTGTTGACCCTCCAGCTAGAGGCTTGGTGCACGTGCATCTCGGCTTCCGCTGCTTGGTAGCTTGCTTGGCAGTCAGTATATCCTGCATTTTTTCTCCTAGGTGAGCTTTTGCTGTAGTCTTTCTCTTTTTGACAGGATGAATATATTTCACTTCTACAGGAATAATAGTAATAAGAATCGTCATCATCATCATCATGCCTGCTCTTTCTTTCTGTTAAAGTCTTTCTCCTTGTTCGCCCGTATTGTTATTTCGTTTGGACTTTGACTTTTTATTTCAGCAGGGGTAAATTTCGTTGCTATTAAAACTTGTGTTTTCAGGGATCACGTGACACTTTCGGTCGCGGTGGGACCGTCTCTTCTCTTTAGATGATGCAGTTCGCATCATTTAGCCAGACTTGCCGTCTCCATAAACTTACACCTTAGGAGCACAGCAATGATGTTCCAACGACAGTCACGCAGATGCCATCAGATAAAAATCCCAGTTTCTAAGGACGAAAACAAAAATCTGCGAGACAAAGTAAACGATCGACCAATAACATCCGGAAGGCCTCGAGGCTCGTAAACGATGTTTTCCCTCATCGCCTCTCGATGTCATTTTCATCTTGAACTTTTCCCTGCCTCTCTTTCCATCTGTTTACCCACCTGCGAACAGGATGCGAAATATTCTTCGACCAGTAAAAGTTTGAGGGCTTATCATATTTTCCAACCGACTCGTCTTGAAGCTGGCATCGTTTGTACCAGCCGCGAAAGCTTTTTGTCCAATCAGTCCTTACTTGCAACTTTGCACAAAGTATTTTATTCTTTCTGGCACTGCAAGATCTTTGATAACAGTTTTTCATTTACATACGATGTTAAGCCACTCGTCTGTACCTAATCGACGATGTTCATCAACTTTTTTGTACTAAATCGGAGATGTTTATCTATGACCATGTTCATCCACTTTTTTTCTTAATTAATCGTGATTAATCCACTATTCTAAACTTGACTAGCGATGTTCATTCACTGGCCTGTATCAAACCACCGATACTTTCCCCTCTAATTTGTCTATTTAGAATATTCAAAGGACAACACCTTCAGCCACTCGCCCTCAGGTAATCCAACAGGAGTACAGGTGGATATTTTATGACACACACAAGTGTCAAGAAGTTCGTAATTCATCATAAACATTTCGGCAAAGGGCAACTTCCCCCTCCTCATCACTTGTACGTTCGTGAAGGTGTACATTCCCAACATTCTCTACTTCATCAAGCAAGGATCTCACGAAGGCCCTGCTACAGCCATTACTAATGTTTATGTGTGTATGTGGAGGAGATGATGGTGGTAGGGGCTGACTGAATCGATGGCATGTAGATGTTTGGGAAACACAAATGTGGAGGCTGTACATGAAATGGCGTGTCCCTAGTAGCCAGTTTTGAGAGAAAATGTAAAAAGAACCACCAACAAATGACCAGGATTACATATACTTAGCTATAAATACTCCAGATAAACATGTTTTAATAATCTTTTATTTAGATAGGTACACAAAATATAATTTTGATGCAACATCTTTAAGTTGTTTTCCACAAACGAAGCACAGCTGCCTCCATCATTAGTCGATGTAAAAACCCAGTCATAATTAGCTGTTATAATTGGGACGAATATTGACCGTGTTTGCTATTGTATTAGTGTAGTAGAAAGAACTTTTATTTTATGGAGGAAGTTGACAAGTCCTTTCATGCGTTTGTCTGTCGCTGTGAAGACAACATCCGATGGTGTTGGGAAGTGGTGGAGGGTGGTGTTAGACCAGTACACCAGTAAATAAGTCGTCACATTAAGCATGCCGGAGGCGGGATGTGAACTCAGGGACACCCAATCAGCACTGAATCGGTGAAGGATCCTCTCGCCACTAGACTGTCTAGCTGCTGGCATGGACTGCTGCCCCGATTATAATCAGTTGGTGCGTGTTTCTCTCCGCATTTAACACACACACACACATTTCACACACATGACCAAGCATGATAGTACGTGTACAGACACTACAGACACAGAAGTGGGATGTGAACGTTCACTGCAAGGGAAGAAGAGGCCAGTGGAGTCCAAAGTAAGCCAACCAACATGGTGTTGCTTTTCCCCCAATTCAGAATTCACAGGTCGACGTGTCGCTGGCAAGGTTATGTTACAGCCAGACAAACAAAGTTCTATTTTTCAAAAACATACCACTTGGTTTTTTTTTTTAAACGTGAAACTTAAAACATCTTATTGCCTGAATGTTATAATGTTCATCACAAATGAAGATGTCGCTGTGAGAGATTCCCGCAGACGTGGCACGAACATGTTGATGCACAGCTGTAGTGGGTCTGAGAGAAAAGTAACTGTTAGTAACCCATGAACTAATCCTAGGTCATATCTTTGAGGAGGAGCGGAGAAACGAAAACTGTCCAGGCTCTGCAGAAACCTGCCCTACAGGCACAACCAGACTGCGACTCAAGGGAGTCAACTTGTCACCGCGAGGTGTGAGCCGACTGTAGGCTCATCGCGTTGACGCGATGGTCTGCCCTGGGTGTGCGCGTCGTGACCTGCGACAGTCCCCTGCGGCGAAGAGTGACTCCCGTGATCCCCTGTCTAACTGCCGGTAACACTATTCAGTGGCGTAGGAACCAGGGGGGCAGCGGGGGCAGCCCCCCCCCAAGGAAAATACAGGGGGGGGGCAGGAATATCCTTCCCCCCCCCCCAATATTTGAGACGTAATTCCTCACAAAGAGCAAAGAACAGAAGAAAGGTAGGGGAACGTAGAGAGGAGACGGTCATCACCGTGCGAGTGCGAACGTCGTTCACTGTCAGCAGGGAGTTTGCCCCCCCAACGCCGAACATCTTCCTACACCACTGCATTACTGATCATTACCCATAATTTGTCACCAAGAGGCTAGCCGGGTGGGAGTACGTAAAAGAAGGTAATAAAAAAAAAAGGTGTGTTGGGGACGGGATCTGATCTCACGGCTACCGACAACTTATAACTTCAAAGAAAGTCCTTTCCTTGTTGTCCTAACGATGGCGCCGTCAAATATACTCGGTTTAGAAAAAATCCCGAGACTAAGCTAAACATTTGTGTTTGTCTCACCTACTGGTTGCTAAAGAAAGGAAAGGGTGCTGTACTTTGAAACATTGTCTGACGGGGAAACAGTTCCAGTCTTGACCCTGGCAGTTCCCCTTCTTCTCAGATTTTATCTCATCGAATGTCTCGCTTCAACAAAGGCTTCATGACCAGCCGGCCAATTTCCGGTAAGTGGATTATGAAACTGCTATCTTAGGAAATAGCGATGATGATACATTGAGTGGGCTAACTGTGAGTGGTTTACTGGCTCTAGGCTCCTAGAAGAGCTTTTTCTTGTCACTGGGACAAGCGAACGTGGAAGTGAGAGCTGCTATGAAGTAGTAACCACAAGGCTTTATATCAGTTTCATAAGGCTTGATGTAATTTATATCAGCTGCAGTTAATTCTTTTCCGAACTGAAAAGGACAAAATGAATGTCTCTGCCCTGTGACTTATATGTCCTGCATGTCTCCTTTACAAACATTTCGGAACATCTGACTGCAAAGGTTCGACAGCCACAAACAAATCGCAAACGTCTCACTTTCGAAGAGGCGAACCATCTGTGATATCATTTGTTTTAAATCGGAGAGGGAATCAACACCACGATGCCCAAACAATAAGGAAAGTGGAGAAGAGAAGACAGAAGAAGAGGAAAGATACAGGGAGGAGGATACATGGAAAGTGTGGACAGCGCTGGTGTGATTAACTCCCCATGGGACTTTGAGGAACCGTGAAAAATGGACAGAACTGTTGGCGAGGTCACCGTTGGTCAACGAGCATGAAAGCTGGGGGTCACATGACGGTGATTTGTCACTGACCACCTTACAAACTCAGCTTCATCTCCATGTTCCGGTGAGATGGTCGAGGAACTCGGGAAAATGTGCTTCTGGGGAAGAGATGGAGATGAGAAATGATGTTACAAAACCAGATGCGTAGGTAGAAATAGTAGGTAGCCATGAGAACGCTGTGGTAGGTAGAAGTGGTATTCGAATATTAACGTCTCTGTGGTAGGCCTGTAAGTCCAGATGTAACTGTGCTTTCAACATGATCATACACTTACAAAATGGTGGAAGCAGCACACACACACACACAAACCCACTTATCTTTTTAGTCTTCTTTGTCCTCCTAGTGCCGCAACCATACCACCCCAGCGGATCCGGTTCTGGGCCGAGGATCGATCTCCTCCTGGTCTGTCTCCGAACCCTGCGTTTCACCTGTGGGTTTAAGTCCAGAACTTGTCTGGTTAAACTCGGTGTCAAATTGCAATAAAATCAAATTGTCAACCGTACACTGCAGTCTATGCAAAAACTTATTAAATACATTTTTTACTAAAACAAGGATATCGGCCGGCAGCTCTTCCTTGCGATGTAAGTGTCGAAGCAGGACTGAAGTATCGTTGGAAGTCAGAGAAACATTGCAGTGTACTGCTGACGTCAAGCAATGTCTGTAAGACACAATAACAAACACGTTAATGCTTTGTACAAAGCCAGGATACTGTGTTTTCACGAGCAAACCTTCGATGTCGCAGTTGAAGATGTGAAATATTTTCACGGGTGAGTCCCGTGCTGTGTCCTGGTGACCGTTAGCACGGACACCTCGTGTCGCGTAGTCACTGGGTCAGTGGAACTTATTCTCTCCCTTGTCTTGCTTGTGTCTTGCCGTCCACACAAAGTCCCCGACATTATGACAGCAATTGTCATGAACTGTGGAGGACCGGCCATCTTGTCACTTATTTCTTGTTGGTGTTCTTTGTAGGGTACTGTTGTCCGTTTTCGATGTCCTCCATTGACTGGGCAGGCAACTCTGACCACGCGTACAATGATGTCTGGAGGGGAGAGGATCGGGTAGGTTGTTGCCGTCTGTCACTCCGATCTTGTTCACTCCATTGATCATGACGTGTGTGTTCCTGGCAGTTGGAGGGACCTAGTAGCAGAGTGTTCGTGGTCCGTCGTGCACTAGTCATCTTCGTTAACAACAACCTCGTTGTCGATGACGTCACCGGTTCTGGGGCGTGTGCGTCTCGGTTCAGCGGATTTGTTCATTGTTGTAAACGGCGAAGTTGACTTTTTCACGAAGTTTAGACACGTTAGTTGGTAACGGCTGTATAGCCTGGTGGTTAGAGACGAGGTCTGAAGACTGAAAGGTGGTGTGTTCAAATCTGACAGTGACAAATCAAAAGAGTGAGTGAGTGAGTGAGTGAGTGAGTGAGTGATCTTCATGTACATGTAAACATGGGTAGCTGTAGACACTGAAACATTATCTTTCCACATACCATGTGTTCCATTTTTTTAAAATTACATTGCGTTGGTGAAGGTTTCCAGTACTTCTGTCTTTATTTTTGCTGTACATTGAAGGTAAAAATGTGGATGTCGAAGTCAGATACCAAAGCCAGACAGCAAGAAGACCTGACTACAAGATGGGTCCTAGTGCGAGGTCTTCTATGTTGAGCAGAGCGACCCTAGCGGCTTGATACCTTGATTCAGGGGAGATAATAACATTCAAGCGAAGAAGACATTTTGGGTCGCCGTTTCAGTCCAGTTATGTGCGCAACATTGTTGTGATAGTTTCCAGTATTTACTGATTGTCTTTGAAAGTGTGTCTTGTGTATGCTCATTTGTATCAAATAAAAATAAATTTCAAATACAAACACCGCCTTTTGAGTTTATTGGTGCTCTGATAGGTGACATAAGTTCTAAGCATTATCTGACTGCATTTCTATTAATTCTGCATTTGCTGATGTGTGTGTGTGTGCTGTAACTGAGGGTGGGGGGGGGAGAAGAGAAATGGCAAGGATACTTTTGTTTACACATCATACTGACTGTTGATACCAGAGACGATAAATTTAGGGTCACTGGTTTTTACACAACAATCACAACAACACTTTAAAATAAAGATCAAATTATAAAGATGATACAATCATTTTTTTAACAGTTGGTCTTCAGAATATCACAATGCTTACGGAAACATTTAAATACAAAGCACTTCCCTTCTTTGAAACAAATTACAATCCTAGGATGAAATCAAAATCGATACAAAATAAATGAAAACATCCAAATAAACTGTCAAATGATCACCATCGTACAATAAAAAATCAAACTATTTTGCTTAGAATATTCGAGTGGGTTGATTCGTAAAGGAAGAGTGCTATAACATGGAACCTAATCACAAGGGAATCAATTTCTGTTTCACTTTGAAACGAACAATCTTGTATTTTAACAAAATAAAATTTAAACGAACACCGAGGTACAGAGGTTTCCATGGCTAGTCAGAGTTCCTGGAAAAAAAAATAAAAACACTGTGTACAGGTATGCACACACTGGGACAGGTATGGAAACCAGAACTATTGTTTTGTCTTTGTTTACCTAAATATGTAATTAACACACACGCACTGTCAAATATATACACAATTCACACCGATACTCATCTTGTCTTGCTTGCTGATGAATTTTGTCCTGAAATCACCTCTTTCTAAGGTAGGGGCGGGCAAAGGAAAGGCTGGTTTTAAAGTTGTATTGTGAGGGAACTAAAAAAAAACCATTCACTCTACACAATAAACTCGGTAAGTGAAAGCCATTATGTTCTCATTTATCCATTCCTATATCACTAGGTGTGTTGTGTAGTCATCTGGCCTGGGTTTTTTTTTTTTTTTTACTACCATTTTACTTGCAACCGCACTGCTTGGATTTTTCAGACCAGCCCGCAAAAAGAAAACTTTGCCCACTCCTGTTGTAGTGGATGTCTTTTTGATGTGACAGGTGTTGGGATGGGAACGTCGATAATTGATGGCACAGCACACCAGATCAGCTTATTATTCTTAGTCACATTCATGAATTGCGAGTCCTCAAAACGGTCACAGCATCAGGTAGTAGCCTGACTTGAACTGCAGTCTTACATAATTTTCTGAGTAATTCTTCCCTTCTGATCCTTTGCATCCACTGCTTGAATCAGTAAAATCGATCAGACATATTTCATCATCAGTATTCTTCAGAAAAAGTGATTATGTCTATAAAGAAATTAATGAAGACAATCAGGTGCTTTGCTTTATTCTCTAGAAATATGAACAACAATTTGCCACGACATTTGTCACGGAGTTTGTATAGTTGATGGCGCTACATGAGGTTCCGCCATTTCCACACCGCTGTAGCCGCCATCACTCCGTCCGTTAGGTGGCGCTCACTTCGCGATTTCCCGATTACTCATCTTGTAGTATTTAGTATCTTTGGTTATCAGGCTTTGGTTGTCCAGACCTCTCAGATGTAATTTTTACCCCTGTGGCTGTAGTTATAATTCAGGGACAAAGATGCCCCAGGGTAAAGTAACACAAAGAATTATTTGCGGGGTCTGCACACCTCTGTACAACTTCTGAGACAAGACGATTGTCTTTGTTTTCCCCACTTCTCCCTGGGGCAGGGTTACCCCTCGCTTGATGACTATGGCTTCTAGGTAGGAGAGGATATGAATCGAGAATAAATAACAGCTTTTCTCTTTAATAGTGGACTGCACTTGAAGAAACCTTTCCTCCACAAACGTATGTCGTTGGTGTATTGTCAGACTAGCGATAGTCGATTGTCCGTTGTAGTGTCCTCTACTTCTCAATATAATGTAGTATGTGAGTATAAATTGAGGCTTGAAGTTCTGAAATTTGCTAAAGTTGTACATAGCTGTATGCGTGAACAATCTCGGGCTATGAAGCAATAAGATAACTACTTTTGCCTTTCTAGGAGATGTCATGAAATCGACTAAACCTAAATCGACCAGATCTGTACAATCTGATTGTCACCATCACTGTTGTTGACAAACAGGTTTTCTCAAACCTGTGAAAAACAATTTTCAAGACATTGTGAAAGTACTGCTTTGACATGTTTAGTGTTTTTCATCTCAACTGTGTCTGAGCCGAGTTTTCGTTCCCAGAAAGCATCGGGCTGAAGCAGGCGTCCCAACGCAAATCACCGATCGGACTGGTCATTGGAACGTTTGTTCTTCCGGTGGGTGGAGAGGAAAAAAAACCCCAAAACTACTGTGGTCTGTTGACACGGGCAGCTCGGACGGAAGCCAGCTCCCTTTTGAGGATTTGTCTGAAACAACACGAAGTTTGCACAAAACTGCTCTACAGACACGCCAACAAACAGGTTAGCCTCCCTTCACCCCCTTAGCCTCCATCCCCACCCACCTCCAGTTCTCTCCCTGTCTGGTGACCCTTTCCTCTCCCTCCCCTTTCTTAGGTTATTTGCCAAGACAGCTTTCTCCCCTTCCGTTTTCCTCCCCACAAGTCTGAGATAACACGGAGGGTGCGTACGTCCAGTCTGTTGGGCTGACGACAACGATCGTTGTTCCCTCGCAGAGAACTTCTCTTCTCAGTAACTTGCAACTCACGCGAGAAGACCGCGCGTGTAACGACAGATGAATGCCAAACGCGCTCATTTACAGTTGGCATCAGATTTGTCTTCAGGTAAGTCTGGACACCAGGAGCGCGGGAACCTGTGATGTTCCCAGGCTGTGGCTGGAACAAACGACTTCATTCACCAAGTTTTCATGTTTCACGCCCTGGCCCTGGCCTGCTAAACGAGGGAACTTCGAAAAACGGGTTGGCAAACGGTGCAGGCCTCTAACCTGTGTTAGACATCTTTGTCTGCACTCAAGGGCTCAAAAGAAGTCTTTCTTCGTGTGGACACAGGCAGCCACACAGAGTTCTCCGAGTTCCCCCCGGCGAAGGACGGTGAAGATCTATCGGCACTGGAGAGACAAAGGAAAGCCAACAGTATCACAGTGGTTAAACACAAGGCTCAATTTGCTTGCGAGCTTGCCTTTTTGTTTGCTGATCTCAAAGGCAGGAAACGCAAGAGAGACGATAAAACATTGTATAACAGGAAATAGTCGTTCCATAGATTTTTCTAGTTTTTTTTTTTTTATCATCTTTCGTTTTCTCCAAACCTGCATGTGCTATTTAGTTTACACATTCCGCTTCCAGCCCCCACTTCCGAGTTTTACTGTTGACTTCCAAAAAAGAATAAAATAGTGATATCGTAAGAGAAATCACGGTATAAAAAAAAGGTAAAAATGAGACCAAGCTATGGTTATTGAAAGACATGTTTCGATGAAGTAAATGCGGGGCAAAGACACCCACCCTTGTACAAAAAGTTGTCACAATGGCGGCTACAGCAAGTACTGTGAAGGCAGAGGACAGATTGAGACAAATTTACAGAAGTACTTAGGGGAATATTCATTTAAACACTAATTTGACGAAGGCTTGTGTTGAATATGATTTATTTTGTGACATTGCTGCCAGTCTTGGGGCAACTATGGCTGCTTTAGGATCAGATTCCCAGTTTACATTTATGAAACCTGGACAGAATGTTGCAGTAGATGAGGACGACACTTCAAAAAAGAAATCTTGCAAGTTTGTAGAAAAATCTAGAGCAACAGAATCCAGTGGTTACTTTGAAAAATATGTTTATTTAGTCTTTGAAATGATCTACTGCAAATATGGTGTCTTCGTGCAAAATGATCACTCGCAAAACTTTTTTTTTTCAAATTTGGATGTGTTTCTTTTTAGTATGTCTTTTCGCAAATTAGTTTTTCAATCACTTGAGTAGAAAGTCAGTGTTGGTAACTTCTCACACAGTCCTTGGGGACTTCTAAGATTTCACTATGCAACATATTAGAACTTCAAAGAAGGTCCACAATAAATAACTTTAGTTGTAACGCAAATCACGAACTTCAAACAGCAATATGTCCAAAATTAATAGAGATTCATTGTTTGTTTTGTTTTTCTTATATTTTTTTATACTTTCAGGTGATCATAAAAATACTCATTTAACAAAAACATAATGTTGTGTGCCAGTACCTGTTAGTCATTGAGATTACCTTAACACAACTACGTGAGCGTAGTTTTAAACTCAGGTTTGACTTTGCCAAGGAAAGAAAAAGTATTGGTGGCAGTCGATCCCACTTTTAACCCTAGTTTTTGTTTATTAAAAACTTAAATTATGAATATACTAGATAAGTAAAAATTGACGGTTTCTTTTCGAAATACTTTATTTACAGTCGCCTTGTCATACAAATTTTTGAAAGAAGGCTGTGTAAAATTGTTATAACGGGAGCAAGGGATGAGGGGTTAGGGGGAGGAGATGGTGGAGAGGGGCGATAGACAGAAGGTGGGGAGTGACAAGGTTGGTCGAGCAGCCCTGAGTTGGACAGAATGTGGAGTTTTTTCTCCCTCCACATTACCAGAGTGAGGTTATGCGCCCGCGTCACGTAGGAGTCAACAGACATTTCCGGCAAATGGAATCCTGGGACCTGCGATGGCATCCGGGAACGCTTTTTGACGGTACCACGTGATGCGACAAGGGCATTAGCCCCCTTAACCCCCAGGGCATAAACATGGCTGACAAAAATGTCATTTCGTGTCGGTTTTTTTTTTCTTCCCAAACGGACGTCTCATGCACTCCTTCCTTCCGACTCGCTTCCCTTTCTTTTTGTTCTTTCTTTCTGTCGGTGCATCAGCGCGTTAGTGTGAGTGGACAGTAGGGGGGTGGGGTTTGGTGAGCAGCTAGAACAGCGAGAAAGGGACAGATAGAGAGAGGGCGCGCAGTGAGGGATGAACAAGCGAGGATGAGGGATAAATTGTATGGGATAGTTAAAAGTATACATGTATATAGAAAGAAATATGGTTCACAAATTCGTCTGTGGAAATCAGGTCTATAAAAAACTATATTATGTAAGATTCTTAATAATTGTTAACCTGAGAGTTGTGAGCTCAAGTGACAATATAAGGGGGAAAAAATCACACAGAGCATGTTAATCTATTTAGCGAGTTTATTTGTGCATAGGAATTTTCTTTCAGTGTGTGTGTGAGAGAGAGAATAATGGCGTAATAATTTTGGGACCAAAACTTTAAAGGTATAGAGATTACTTTGCCGTTTGGGAGCAGTTTATTTATTCACAAGATGATAATTCTCTTAAAGAAAAATTATATACTTAGATATGTTGATAGTAATGCACAAAGACTTTGACAGACACGCAAGGTCTAGGTTCGAAGAAAGATCAGTGTACAACTTTTTACACCAGTCGTAAAGGACAGGACCCGCAAGGACAGGACCCCGGCATGTTCAAAGACCTCGAGACCTGCTCCACACAAAACGGAAAGTTATCGATGTCACTCTTAAGCAGTCATGAAGTTGAAAAATTCCAGTCTTTCATCACAGTCGCCTCCCACTCCTCCTCCCCTCGCTAACATTGATCTCGTCTAGACATCAGCAACACACCGCAGGGACACAGGGGACGCTACTCTGAACGATTGTTGTGAAGCTAACGTCGCGTGTACAGTTTCCTCCCTTTGTCCACTTTTTCTTCTACGTTTGTCGTGGCCTCAACCGCCTGTTTTATAACGCCATATCAATACTTATTAAATAAATATGAATAATTTAGAAAAATAATTAAGATATAAATCCAAATAGTAATCAAGTGCCAGCGTGCTAGATACGCTCATGTGAGTCATGTCCAACGTGTCCTACCGCGAGCTTAAGTTTGTTGCTTGTTGTAGCAACCAGTAAGCAGCCCACCTGTATTTTAAATACAAATGTATTTTTTAGTGTGTCCAACTTAGGACAGTCACCGCGCTGTGCACTAGGGTAAAACTTGAAAAATTGAGTCCGAAAATTATTCCATTGTGGAAATCAATCATTTATGCTCTTTCGACACATTGCACATATGTGTGTTTGCGTGAAGAAGGTGAGCAAACTGCAAAACAACAGAGAGATTGTATGCTTGACTTGAGGCGACCACACCTAATGCTTCACGCTTTGTGAACATCTAACATCTTCACCAACAGGCAGAAAGAGTAAACATTGTTGTTGAAGGATCTGTGACAAATTATCTTTTTTGAATACTATCCCCCGTAATATAGTAAAATAAACCTTTAAAGGGGCCCTAACAATTTGACAGATACTTAAGGATCCGAAACAGAATTTAGACGATCAATGGGGGAACTTGTTTGATTCATAATTTAAAAACAAAATACACAAACACGTCGATTGTGGATTTTATTTTTGTACAAAAAGAATACATTAGGTAATGTTTTCGTGTTTCGCACTCGTCTCTGCAACACCCGGAGCAGCGAGCGAGGAGGGAAAGGGTTCAGATGAACAATTCCGGATGAAGAATCCTATTTTTTTCTCCCAAGAACATACAGTCGGCTACTTGCTTCATTAAAGCACAGAGGAGTCTCTTTCCTCTCCCCGTGCGATAAAATACCACCCATATATTAGCAAATGCTGCTTTCAAAAATATTAAACATTAATTTCATTACACAACACAATACTATAATTTATGCATTTTTATTTTTTATTATTTTCACAAATAATTTCTGTTAGAAAAAGAGCTGATATATTGCGTTGCATACATGCAAGACAAATTTTCAAGCTTTTCTGTATTAGCAAAAGTACCGGTAAAAAATCGTAAAAAATATACCTTAACAATTTCATAAAGTCTTAAATCATAGCATTTGTCTCTGCTGTAATTAAGTTCGTTTTAAAAGGAAATTTACTTTCTCCTTTCCCCGAGCTTATGTCATAGAAAATTCGAAAAATTAATATTAAAACTTGACATATTTATCTTTAAGAGGCAAAAGAAATATTCATAAGTATTAAAAATAAACAAAATAAAATATACACTGAAAGGTCAATGACTAGGTGAATTTATAAAAAAAAGTGTTTGCAATACAAGAATACAAGTGCGAAATGTGTCTTTAAAAACTCAGGGATTATTACTACGTACTTTCCATGTGATTCATCATGTACTTGACTATCATGAATACCATAAGCTATTTTCATGCTCTCCATTATGATAGGTCAACTGCAAAATTATAAGGAAAAAAACCGGTCCTTTGTAAAATTTAATCATTATTTAATGTAAGAAAATTATTAATTATTAAACGAATTTGTTTGATGAAAGCTTGACGACATTGTGAGAGAAAGCATACCTTCAAAAAAGGAAAAGAGAATACGAACAAAGACTATATAGAACAAAGAAAGATAAGTAGATGTTGAAGTTCAAGTGCATTTGAAAGCATTTGCTGCTTTCCTGCAAAATTTTGCATATAAAAAGTCATCGCTTCAAGATCACTATGACCATCGTTCCCAGATTTTCACCACAGTCAAAAATAGCTCTTATCAATTATTTATATTTAAGCTTAAACGAGTTACGTGGGTTTTTTTTCAATTTGGCAAGAAACAAGAAACTTGCTTCACAACCTATCTGTGGCACCAGGAACAAACTGAACAAAAATTCAAAGGCAAGTTGAAGTAGACATTCGTCTTGCATCGGCTGCCGACACATTGTTTACTGGACGGAGATGACTTTCTCGTGAAGACTGTTGAGGTACTGGGCTCTGACCGGGTGCTGGTCAGCTTCCGGACCACGGTTGAGGGCCACCCACTCGGTTGTCTCCGTGTACAAGCGCAGCATCTTCACGTAGCCCTGCACGCACAGTGAAGTGTAAATAAGCTCTCTCGCTTGTTTCCACTCACAAGTCAGTATTATCGCGCAGGTACAGATTATGGGATTAAACCAATTCGACTGATTACATGCAACAATTTTGTTTATACCTGCACGCAAATGTAGGTGTGAGCACATGATTGCCGATTTCCGTCTACAAGCGCAGCATTCTTGTACACGCACAGACGTGTAAATAAAATATATTTTTCGCAGGACATTTTCAAGTAAAACTCGAAGCAGATAGCCGAGTGGTTAGAGCACATTTCTGCTTTCTGTATATATACCTTCACAATCGGCCAGCCGTCTCATATTAAATGTAGACCCAACAAAAAATGGCTATTGAGAGTAACATTTTTTTTTATAAAAGAAAGAAAAAATACGTTCGTAATACATGCACCATGTGTGTGAGATTGCGACTACCACCTTTGGACTACAGAATAAGCGATGGGTTTTACCTGTGTCGGACAGATGTGTCAGCAAAGACGTCTTGTAGTCTTTTTTTTCGAAGCAAGCCATTTTTTTTTTTTTTAGGAACTAAGGTTATATATCAGGATGTGCTGTTAATCTTGCCTCCGTCAGCTATGTCCGGTTTTATTAAGAAAATGTCACGACGTCTTGTGTATTATTTGGCGAAGCTATTTATAGCATGGGAAACCTACCTTGTCATCTAGATACAGTCTGTGGTAGATGCCTGCAGGTAGAGTGATCAGGTCGCCCTTCTTCAAGTGCAGGCGAATCCAGCGGTCATCTTGATCCCGGACTTCAAAGAAGCCGCCGCCATCAGTGATCAGCCGCTTCTCGGGGTCGGCGTGCAGGTGTTCCTGGGCGAACTTCACCCTCTGCAAACAGAGGTCAGAGAATTGTTTTAAACTGACACAAGGTAGATTTGTGTCTACGGAACTAAAAGTGTGCATGGAGGGTGGCTGCAAGAAGGAAGTTCCAAGATGGGGAGGGCAGCAGTCATTGACCATTTAGGATCAAAGATCGAGTTTCATGAATATGGAGCAAGAGGGTTTATTTTGTCTCCTCACATTCTCCTCAAAGTTGGTGCCTGTGTCTTTGGAGAAATCCAGCCAATCGTAGTGTGAACATCCTTTGCGAAGTTTGTCGAGTTCTGCCTGATCTTCGGTGTCGGCAATCTGGAAACACGAGATATGAGGAGAAGTGTACAGGTGAGTCTGTAAACGTTTCTAACGTGCATAAAGTGTTAAGTCTCTTTTCTTTTTCTCAAAAATACGTAGGTCTTTGAAACTTGGGTCTATTTCAAAAATTGACCTAATTAAATCAAGCATGAAATACTCAGGGAGCTTGCCACGACAGAAATAAGTTCTGAACATTTAATGAGGCTTCTTAACCACCACTCGTGAGCGTAGTACCAAGATGCAAATTGAACTTACATAAAGATTAAAAGACATAAAGATTTGGGGATACTTCCCAATTCCATTACCGTTTGTAAAAATGTATTAATAATTACCACTTTTGCACATATCGCCCCCCCCCTTCACTCTCTGTTGATCATACCTTACTTTATATTACTTTTGTAACTTAGTTTATTCTTCCATTTGTAAAAGGCGAGGGCTATATGAAAAAAAAAATGCTTTGCTCTGCTTCTTTCAATCTCTCAGCCCACTGTCGTAAATAAAGAATTGTGTATTAGTCCTTCTTTCTGTCCCTCTCTCTCTCTTTCGAGTATCACCTTAGCAGTGACGACCGGTCCCAGGGACAGAGAAAGGGTTTTACGATTTATTCACTATCTTTTCTTTAAGACTCACAAATTCATATTCCACTCCTGAATTCAGCTTGACCTCCTCCGCAGACAAGAAGTGAGGCGGGTTGGTGAGGTGCAGACCCACGGGGTCGTCGGCGACATTGTCGCGATACCAGGCTCGCAGCTGATTCATCGTCGTTTCCATCTGATTAGCGACGACCAGACACAGAACGACGTGACATTAGAGTCTTCTTATCACTAGAATATAAAAAGATGATCATGACTGTCAAAAAAAGGTTTCTTTTGTGAACAGCAGTGGTTTGCAATATCCTGACAATATTTTAATGTATCCTGACAGTATTCTATTGTATCCTGGCAGTATTCTATTGTATCCTGACAGTATTCTATGTTATTCTGACAGTATCTTTACCTCGGCACGCGCTGGATCGCTTCGTCTCCTCTGACTGTGCACTGCGGCCTCAGCTCTTTAAATGCACTACTCGTTGTTTGTTGCAAGTATCCGGGTTCGCCAAGGAGCTTAACTAATTTAAAAATCAGGTCAAAACAGTGTCAGGGCCGGTTACATTTGTTTTGCAGAGCGAACTTCAACTTAACTTACCGGGAGAGTGACTTGGCAATTTTCTTTACGACACCTACATAAAAAATTGAACTTCAAAACTCCAGTCTCATCTTCCCGCAAAACACACGAAGAACCGGATGCAAAAATGACATTTGCTCGACTTCCTGGGTGTTGCTGAACCGTGCAGCACAAGCAGGATACATGCATATATAGCCATCATTAATTGCAATATTAACACTGTCCACAATAGATATGTATGAAGCCTTAAAAAAAAAAAACTGTGAAAAGTCTGTAAGCGAAAAGTTTGCTCGTTTCTGCTTGAATGAACTACCAAGCGAATGAATAAATGAATATGAAAATACATTTATGAATCGGTAAAAGATACAGCTTTATTAATGTAAAGACTAGACCTTCTGCTTTTCTGTACATTTTATCAGATATCAGTCTACAGTCCATAGCTTGGCAACCTAAAAGAAATAAAGAAGGTAGCAGTGCTACAGAGATGTCCAGGTGAAGCAGCAAACGAATGCAGATATTCCGTTATTTCAAGCTAAGGTAAAAGATAAGGTAAAACGATAGCTCGGTTGTTTCACAGTTCCGTGGCATTCATCTAACACACATAAAAAGTCACCTTCATGTTACACGAGTCTAATTACATTAATTAAAATGTACAATATTAGGCTCCGGCTCAAGCTCGGAAAACACCTTTCATTAATTTTGTGGCTAATGCACTGAGATGAATGATAATAGTATAATATCATGTCATCAATAAACATCTACAACAAAGAAGTATACATTCATGAAATTAAAAAGGTCATGCAAAAAATAGTTTTTAACTACAAAACATTTCAAGTCAAAATAGCAGATCAACATTACTGATTGAAGGGCATTTCTTGTAGAAATAGGGATCTCTTCTGATAATCACAGAGCAAAATATTTGCTTCATGTTTGAAATCGGGATAATGAATTGTATAAATCCTCAAATGTGCGTCAAAATCGCCGATATAACTTCTACACATTCTTCACAATTAAAGCAAGAAATAATAGACTATAAATATAGGCTTTCAACTCTCTGCTACGTGTTTGTTTGTTTGTTTTTTTTTACTGGATCCTCCATTTTTCTGCTAATCCACCCACAGACTTACAGAAGTCTGTGATCACACCCCTCGAAACCTCCGCTCATCTGACTAGCATTCTATCCGTTAACTCCTGCAATGTCCCACATAGACAATATAAAAAATGCGCTATTCTAAACCGAATACAGTATTTAAACGTTCAGTCGAAACACATTTGTTTAAGAAATGCTATACATTTTGGTACCATTATGCAACAATGCCATTCTTTTTCACATTGTATTCATTAGTCGAATGTGTATTTACGCGTCATTTCCTACTTTCATTATCAGTAGCTGTGTGTTGTTGTTGTGTACCACATTGTCATTGTCAACTGTTGTTTTTAACGTTTATTATTATTGTTGATCATCGCAGAAAGGGCAACCTGCTTTTTTTTGTTATTGTTTTGTGCTATAAGTGCTGAAATAAATAAAATAATTAGTCTACGAACCTAATACGCACGTCGGTGGCGAAACGTGGATGTAGAGTAGCCTCCCTTACGTCACTTCCTGTTGACGTGAGACGAAGACAAAACAACATCCAGCGCGCGGTCTACTCTTGTCTCTCAGCGTTTTCCATTTCATTTAATAATTTTGAGGAATTCCGGAGAGGCTTTTGTAGTTCTCAAGTCCTAAAGTCTGTTCGTATTAACATGTTGTCAGACTTAATTTTGTTCGGGTGAGTTAATCGACGAATTCATGAACACAGTGTAGACAACCAACATCTATGTTATTGATATATACAGTATATTACTGTTAAACACGGGCTACTTTCACATACACATGACTATATATATAAAGCACACACATACACACAGGTACGCACATATATTGGTTCAGTTTTTGCTTCATGAAAATGGGTTGAGAGAACAGTAAGTTGACAATCTTGTAAAAACACACGAACACGAAACAAATCATTCACTTAAAATTTGTTTACAAAATTCTAAACTGGCCTATAGACTCGTATACTTTTGTTTGAAGTGCTTGGTTACTGATATACTTATGAATATTTTCAGAACGTTGCTTGTGAATGCAGGAGCAGTTCTCAATTTCCGCTTGTAAGTATATAACATAGAATAATATTTTTAAATATTGCTAGCCTTGCTCTTTATTTTTAGTTATTACATTTTTTTGAAGCTATTAAGGCTACTTAAAAAGCAATTTATTTGTGTTCTTGGGTGCAGCAAAGTATGTATACTCATGTATGTCACGCTTTATTCAGTCTAGAAAACCAAATGAAGAATACATGAGGTTAGACAAGCTAACTCTTTTCAGTATTCGTTTTAAATTTTTAAAAGGGTTGAAAAAAAATAATGTTTTTATCTTAAGTTTCTTCAGTAATGTAGTAAAAATTATCACCTGTTAATGGCATGTTTGGTAACTATGACACGACAGTCCAAAGAACAGCAAGACAACTTTTTTTAACACCACAGTATTAACCTCAACATAGATGCATCTTTTCAGGAAAAAACCACGGGATGAACCAGCATTTGGAGTGGCTTCAGAGACTGTCACATCAGGTTTGCTTAAATGTTCTAAATTTCACTAATAATTTTTTTTCCATGAAAGTTTATATTACTATTCATTAATTGTCTTACCTCATAACCGCCTTTAAAAAATATTGGGTTGGTTTAAATGTTAGGAAATCATTGTAGAAAATATTTACCAGAATTGAATATTTGTTCAAATATGTTTGTTGATGTACAATGTAGAATAGGCTGCTTGTGTATTCAGTTCTTTTTCTGACAAAAGAAAAAGTAAAAACTTGATCTCGTGTTTGGGGAAATGTAAAAATGGTTTTCATATTTTTTTCATATCATTTTTATTTTTGTATTTAGAATGCTCCAGAATTTTATTGGGTTTCCACGTCACTGGAAGGGTAGGCTGTTTGTCAGGGAGGTTGACTAAACAATGAGACCTCAAATTGTTGATAATCTATAGGTTAGCAGAGGCAGCGATGTGTCAGCAATTAGTCTGAGGGAGGGGATCTCAGTTAATAAGCACCTAGAAGGCCAACCTATTAAATTGGACAATTTTGATTACAGAGAAAAACGTTTTACAATTATTTATATTTCATTTTGACTGTTAGCTTACATTAGAAGATTGGTAATGATCCTGAGGGATCTGGCCAAAAAAGCAAAAACAAATTCTTAATTTTAATAGACATTCAAGCAAACAATAATATAAAGCACTAAAAATAAAATATAGATAAGTGTATAGTGCTGTACAAAAAAATGTAGCTGTAGAAGGAATTGATTAGCATGAGCCATTGAATTGCAGATTTGTGACTCATTTGCAGTTTGTACTGAAATCCACATAGTGTGCTCAGAATGTATATCTTTAGATTTGGAGAGGTGACCTGTCATTTTTACCATTGTTATATTTCTTTCATGTTGCAGGTGACAAAGTCAGAGAGTTCCTTTTGAGTTTAAGGCACATGCGCATCTTCATTGCACTATGGAACATTTTTGTCATGATTCTGATGTTATTGTGAGTAAGATTTTTTTGCTCACAAAAGAACCACTTAACTCACCAATTTTACTTCTTGGGCATAGGCCTTTCTCTCTGAATTCATAAATTTTCATTATTTTCAAAATAATTGTACTGAAAATTTAACTGTTTATGGTATAATTGTAGATAAAGTTTAATAGAATTCAAACTATGTGAATTAGCCTTTAGTTTGTTGTTGGCCACTAATATCCAGAAAGGTAAGTAAATTGGATAACAAAAATTGTTGCCATCAAAAGCTACCACACCCAAATGGGGTTCTGTCACCACAAATCTAGCTAACATTACAATTTAAATGTCAAAAACACAGAGGGAATCTAAACACCCTGATAAAAAAATGACAAAAAATTATATGCTCCATCACAGCCCTACTCCACATCCTTCCCTCACAGTCTGTTATTTCCAATGTCACACTGTGTGTAGTTTTTTCACACACATTTTCTTCAGTAGCTAGAGCAATATTAAATCTCATGAAGTATAAAAAGTGAATAAGACTGCTGTAGAATGCCAGAAGCTGGCATTGCCCATCGTCTCTAATCAGGGAAGGTTTGGCATTTGATGTAAATAACTTCCTTTATCTCTCTCGAGAACCTCTTAACCAAGATGGTGACAACATTTGGGGAGAAGACATATCTGCTACTTTGCAAATGTTCCCCCCTTCCCTGGTGAGAATTTCCTTCCCTGTTCTTTTATTCTTAGTTTCAGTTTTCTCCATTTTTTTTTTTTAACCCCCACATAAGCTGAAGGGTGGTCCGGTAACACAACAGTTAGCACCTGTCACCAATACAGTGAAGGCTGGCTGTCCTGCATGCAGCATCTGTTTACAGGGCTGGCTGCCTTGCCACAATATAGCCTTGATTAACCCTCTCCAACCCATTCCCCCCCCCCCCCCAAAAAAAAAAAAACCCAAACAAAACAAACTCAACAACATACACGTCATGGCCTTAGATGTGTTAGATGCTACCTGATTTGTCCAGCTTCTCAGTCTTGTCACTAGGGTGCCACTAGTCTGCTGCAAATGGTGTTGCACAACTATGACCATGAACGCATTCTTCCTGATGTTAGAGGAAATGGATTCTGTGACATAAGTGATGGTGATGCACTCATGTTGCGTAGTCGTTTTGCTGAATGACGGGTGGGGAGTGGCTTTAAGTCTCCCAACTAAGTGCCATGCCAATTTGGGGTAGCCCAAATGCCTGAGCACCTCCTTCAGGTGTTAAAGTTCTCCCTCCTGAGCTTCATTCGATGAGCAGGTGGTTTTTGCTCAATGACAGAGAGTGTGGATCATGGCCAGTTCATATGAGATAGGTGGATGACTCAGGTACTGACTGGTGTACATTGGTTTGAGGTAGACACCAAAGACAGCTCGTTGTCTCCCCTAGTTATGTTCATGTTAAGCATGGCAATGTTATTATTCTGCCCGACCTCATGGGTGAACTTAATGGCTTGGTACTGGCTGTTCAGATGTTCGGTGAACTCTGCCACCATATCTTTGTGTAGAGTGGACATGGTGTCATCCATGTAGCAGCCCCACTAGCAGCAAGAGTGGTGGTATGTGGATAGCCCAAACCCATTAGGACTGGAGATTACAGTAGGAGAAACAATAATCATAGAAAGTGTGTGATTTGAGAGAAAGATACCTATTACATTCTGTGGTGGGTGGGGGAAGGAAGAAATGATTCAACTGAGATCTTCCTTTTGTACTTTGCCTGAAAAGAAAGACAATTTTTTATGTGCTTTTTAAACTGTCTTCTGTCTGCAGGTTTTTTGGCCATTGACGATGGAGGGGAAAAAGGCTGTGTGAGTAGCATGGGTACGATGGGTCAAATTGCAACAGAGGCATGAACATGCCAACGATTAATCACCTGCTTCCTGACCTGTGTGCTGCTGCGTCATGTTTGTGTAACTTATTTCAGTTAGCATCAATGGGCAAGATGCAAGCCTTTTGATGCTACCTTAGCCACCGTCTAAAGATGCTGTTCACTAAACTGGATCACTGCTGTAGGAAAAATCATCTGTGAACAAAGATGATGCATGATGATAGGTGCTGAAGTAGCACCATGCGTCACATTTGAGGGTGATATATGCATTTTGGGACACATTTACTACATTTGGATCATGATGGCTGCTTGAGTAACTTTTTGGAGTGAAGGAACATCATAACATTTTTTTTTTGTAACTACAGATTCACTTAGTGTCTTGCAAACCATAGGGTGCTGCTGTTTATGCACATAGAAGAGGGGGACCTTGAAGCAAGAGTTGGTCTGTCTACCTTGAGCTAATGCTGTTCCACATTCAGGTTTTTTTTTTTTGATAGTTCATTCTTGCCACCAAAACACTGCAGTTTTAAAAATCTCTACCAGTTTTGCATGACACATTTGAGAGCACGCTCTGCATTTGAGGTGATGAAAACACTAATGCAGAAAAGTTAGAGCTACAACCACCTCTACATTCTCATAACTTTTTTCTGGATGCCTTTATTGTCATCCACTAATACTAAAGTTGGAGCTGATTTGGTAAAAGCCTTTATTCTTTAACATAGAGCTGTCTTCTGTCAAAACTATAAATTCTGTCTTATAAGAAAGAGTAGACACTTTAAGTAGACTGCTAAGTCTAATGATAAGATCTGGAACAAAGAATTTTGCAATGTTGTCTCGATATTTGTAGTGTGAGAGAGTGTGTGCATGTATACATTTGCCTGTGCATTAATGAATGTAGAATTTGCTTAGCCACAAAGATTTATGCTTATTAAGAATAGGTTGACATTATTATTTTATAAAATCACTGTGCAGGTAATATTTCAGCGTCAAATCTTCAGTTTATACAATTTTGATCTTATAATGTTCAACTTAAGTTGAGTTTGAATTTAACAGTGTGTATATATTACAAATACTGAAACTGTAAACTTTTTGTATTGTGTTTAAATAAGAACAAACATGTATACTAACATGAACTGCTATGTGAAAATAAATGTGATTATGTTTTGTAAAATGTTGACTTTTGGTACCTGTTTATCTACTTTCACTTCATTGAATAAACAGTGGGATCTACATATCAAGTGAAATAAAGTGGGATGCACGTCAATTGTCAGCATCAGTTCTGAGTGTTGAGTGGCTGATAGAATTTTTCCCAAGATATGTAATGTTATTTTGCTTTAATATTTTAGGATTTTCTTGCAGTTTTACCATCCTGGATTAATTCAAAGAAATACCACACTCCCGTGAGACAAGTGAGACAAGCATTCAGTAGGGGAAGAGAGAAGATCATGATGTAGTATTATAATAGCAAGCAATGCTAGGGGGGAACCTGTTTAAAGAAAGCTTTGAGGGTATCGGGAGATGCCGGCGCAGAGGTGAACAAAAGGAAGACTGGCAAAGGTGGAGTGGACTGGACGATCCATGCAGGACCTGCTCACCACTGCTCAAGTCACGTGACTGGCGACCTGCCGTTGCATATATTCGCTTGTTTCCCCCTACGACTAGTTTCAGAGGACCATCATAACCATTAGTCAGCTGGTACTAGTCAAGAGACGAAGGAATAAATTCTAAAAATAAGGAATTCGGATTTGTAAAGGGTATATGAGTTAAACACGAAAGACAACAAACGAACCGACAGTCATACACGCGTGCTTACTGGACACCATGAAGACAGACACGTGTGTAACAGCTGCTAAACCTTCACCGTGGATACTTGTGTGTTGTGACTTTTAACTTCATCTTTTATTTATACTATCACACTGCTTGTACTTTAATGCTGATAGAAGTTTGAGCTAAATTTATAGGCTATAAATAATTATCAGCATTAATTAGAATAATTAAGCCGATTAATTTGGAAATAGTCGTTCCTGGGGACAAAAACTGTGTCCTGTATTTGGCTTAATCAGTTTTCATTATTCACGTTGCTTCTGTCCTCAGAACGAATAATCATTTCTATGTAATCATTTTCGGATGTTTATCGAGCTTTCACGTAAAGTAAATGCCTTCCGAACTTCCTATCACCTTTTCCTTTGATGTACCTGAAGCTGGACTCTTTGTCCGGCGAATATCACAGCAGGTTCGCTCATACATTGAGTATATAGCTTCCTGTGGCACCCCGCCCCGCCCCTCCCCCTCCCTGGGGCTTCACCAACCTTGTGGCTCACGTCGGCCGGAAAAACCACCCTGGGTGGTGCTGGCAGCGATCCTTTTGTCTAAAGGTTAACGCTGCAGCTTTGTCAAGAAAGAAATCAATCTAGTTTTAAGGAAAAGTGTCAGAAAAATCGAAAACGGTTTATTATTATTAAAAAAAAAAAAAAAAGTAGAAACCGTCGTTTCGGAGATTTTCGCAAACGTGTGAATCCTTGCGTATCCGCTGTACTTATATACATTTTATTAATGCAACTTTTTCCTTGAATACTATTTTGAAGTGAGAGAGATTGAAAAAAAAATTGTGCTTTAAAAAAAAAAAAACATCTCCGTCCCCCGGGTGTCCGCGTAAATGATTGAACGCGCATTGACTGGACCGTTTGGAATTGAACCTAACGCTCCATGCTAGCCTTGTTGTAAGCTTATATTTTTCATTTCGCCTTCTGTTTGCTTTTCTCGATTACGTGACCGCTGCACCCCATGGTTAGCCCGCTACCCCTGATTAGTACCTTTGTTTCGCGGAATTCACAGAGTGTACCGCGGTCCCAAGGTAATTTTGCTCCACGTCCTCCTTTCGCCTGGTGAGTCCGCCCAGCCCACATCAGACACTGATCACAGGTCGGACGCAACGACTCTGGCCACCCAATTCCAACGGTAATTTTATGGTGAACCACTGCTGGGGCCGCTTGATTTTTTGTTTGTTTGTATTTTTGTTTTTGTTGATTTAATCTTTCCTGGCTTTTTTTTTTAACCAGCTGCTCTCTTGCCTTCTCTTTTCTTCAAAACGTTTTTTTGTCTTTAAACTTTTCCCAACTCGTCCACCCTCCTTACACCACAGTGACTCTCCTGCCTCGACACATTTCTTGCTGAACACTACTCACGATTTTAACATCGCAAACTAACTTTATTTTCTTCTTTTAGTAGTATCCATATCCCACCCTCCCGTCCAGACTACACTACCTCCATTGTTACATCTACTTTTCAACTCGCATGTGCAGTCTGGATGACATTTAACGTTTATTTAGTTTTGAGGATGTTCTTTATTTTTCCGTTATTGCTATCTGGTAATTTGAGCTGGGAACTGAGGGCTGGGTGAGTTATCGTGAGTTTCTCGGTGGGAAAGAAGCTACTCAATCACTGGTGAAAGCTGCAATGGCAGTAAGCGATGGTGCGATGTACACAACTGGGTCGAGTCCAAGTCGAAAAAATAAATAATTCCACCTTTAGAGCAAACAGATCAAGAAACTTCTTCGTGATTTTCAAGGTTCCCACGCAGTACTTGCTAAAAATATTGCAGAGGAAAAAGAAAGAAGAGAAAAAGTGTGGAATTTCTGAAGTTGGATGGAGGAAGAATTTTGTCTTTTTTGTGTTGTGTTTTGGGTTTCGTGTTTGTGTTTTTTAGTCTTTTTTATTTTGTTTGGTTTATAGTTTTTTTTTTTTGTGGTGGTTACCTGTAATATTTTGCTTGTCAATGGATAATGACAACATAAGTCTTTTATCGCCTATTTCAGGACATTATAGAACGCATCGTGAACACGACAAACGATTCTGGACCACGTCTGCAGCTTAGGACCTTTGACCCAGACCATTGAAGACCATGAACTTCATCTGAAATAGAGAGACATGGTCATCTGATATTTTTCTTACATTTTGTTGGATGGCTTCAAACAAAACTCACAAAAACTGTATACATTCATCATTATCATCCCCATCACCATTAACCCCACATGGAATGAATTTTGTCTCCGAAGCTATCGACTTGGAAGGTGAGGTAAGTGTGTGTGTGTGTTGGAAGGTGTGATAAAGTTATTTTTTTCATAACAATTTCACTAAAACCTTCTAAACAGTAAGAGATGAGGGAGGGAAAGGTAAGCGATCCAATCATCTCATTACTCCGGAGCCTGACAGGAACCTCGGAGGCACGACCCCAAGATTTGAGGCTGATGGCTGGGGGTTGGAACATCATGCCACTTCCGGCAGACGACTGTTGTTTTCTTCTTCTGATGTGATACAGACTGGCTGCTGTGGCAGACCAGCCGACTCGGAGAGGAAATGAGGCAATAACTTTCCACACGGCTTGCTAACAATGGAGAGAGAAAAAAGAGAACCTTTGGTTATTTTTGGTGCCTTATGAGTTTCGATCTCGTCTCGTAAGCTCAGTGCCCACTGGACGTAGTTCAACAGTACCTAGGAAGGGAGACAGAGATCTCACGCAAAAAAGAAAGGGAAGTAACTAAAGACAGTGAGAGAGAGACTGAGAGAGGGAGGGTTGGGTGGGGAGAAGGGTAGAGGGAATCGATAAGATGAGAAAATATGAACATCGTAGAATGACTTCTGTAACAGCCGTCAGGCAGCTGTGCTGAAAAAATGGAGCAGAAGTAATTTTATTGGGGACACGCTGGCGGGCGCCTGTAGAAACGACTGTTGAATCTGGATGTGTTCTAAACATCTATTCCAATTTCTCTTCTGTTTCTCTATGCTTCTTCTGTCGTTTGTGCTGGAAATGTTTGTGCTAGTGCTTGTTCACTGGGCTGGACAAGTGTGTGTTCAGAGCTGGTCCTGCCATGTGAAAGCCCGTGTCCTGCATGTGCAAGGGTTATAGGTCACGTGTTTTACCTGAAAATTGTCTCACTCTCATGTATGTAAAGGTTAGACAATGTAGGTAGCCAAAGAATGATTTTTATCTGCCATTGAATACTTAAACCACCACAAAATAATTCTAAAAGATTGTTGCTAAATGCTATATTTTGAAACAAGTCTCATACATGAACCAGAAACACTAGAACTTTATTTATTTCCACAAGGGAAATTCATGAATGAGGGATAGCGAAATAAAACATAATTACGTATGACAGAATTTATTACGACAATTAAACAGATTTATAAATATATATATATTCTCGAATTCAAGAACCAGTGACAACTGTAGTCGAAATGCGCTCGTTTCTGTATTTACAATGCAATCATTTTGCTTTAATTACGAGCACTTGGGCAGACGAGCAATGTGGTGTTGAGAACAGGAGCACGCCTGCATTCGCAAAACAAAAACATGAATGTTCGAAATACGAGCACGACTGAATTCGGAATGCAAAAAGCCACCTCGTCCTCTTGATTGTCTGGAGGCTGGTATTATTCTCGAATGTTCCAGGAGACTTCTTGTTCTGACCTGGTTTTTCGACAGTGGTCGTCTGCTTTTGAACTTTGTTTCTAGTTTGGATCATGTAAATTTTAAACGGTTGGAGAGGCCAGGGACGGAAGTTCCGCTACTCAGACCAAGCGGGTGACTTCCGCTTCCTCAATCGTGGAGGGAAAGGCGGCCATTGTAGTTTATTGTAGTTCTGGGTAAGGAACACGGACAACCACTGAGTTCACAGAACGCATTGAGCGCAATGGCCTGTAGCCGCCATGACACATCGCTACTGACTTCCGGTACAGGCAGACAGTGACCTATTGATGTCTTAGTGAGGTCAGCACTGGGGTCATGGTGGACGTTCTGAATTTCTACGTGCAGGGCTAGTCTAATCAGTTAATGTGAAGAAGTTTTTAAGTATATATATATATAATTATTATTATTTTTATAGTCAATAGCAGTCGTCTTAATAGGAATAGCATCCAGGTACTCGGCACAGTGCCACTGAAGATATTCATTCTGAAACTCATCTTGACACACAGGACTGCTACAATGGTTCGGACAAACAACAATAAAACACGCCCTAATTAACTCATGGATCATTTGACACCGAAAAAGTCTTTGTGGGGCATCAGCTTTATTGGACTGTAGTTAGGGTTAAGGCTGGTGACAAGAGCTAGGGTTAGGGTTATATTATGAACCCTTTGCAGAAAGATTTTCACCTGTCCACCGGTCGTAACACGTGACATGACGTCACACAATTTGCATCCCTCCTACCCTTACTTCACTATTTGGGTTATACCTCACGAAGGTAAGAATATAACGGATTTGTGCAGAAAGAAGCATCAAAGGACATTTAAGTTAATATTTATTGACATTTTTCGACCTCACCCACACAATCTTTAAAACGAACTGGAAAGTGGCCGCATGGCAGTGTAAGGCACACTCCGCATGCGATTAACCTTTGAGCCGGAAGCAGTTCCCTGGCTGAACTAAGCAGGGCGTCACGGACCCTGAACACAAGAAGGACATGGCAAACATCGATATCGATGTCGTCCTGTCGGTGTGTGTCAGACGGCAGGGGATGTCATCTTGGGTAAGCGCGGTCCCCCCACTGAGGAGGGGGGCAGCAGGGAGGTAAGAGACACCCCACCCGACCCCCACCCCAGCACAGAGAGCGAAGAATGCTGTTTCCCATTGTTCATCTCGCAGGGTCCGGGAATCGACTGAAGTCAAACAATCCACGGTCTAATCCCGTTAACACAGCAGTGGTCAGCATTACGCAAGGAATTTCTTTCTCTGTCTCTCTGGGTTGCTACGCTAGAAGCTTAAGTGGGAAAAAATAGTTTGAAAAACACACAGAAAAAGAAGACGATTTCACAGAGCCTCGTCCTGCAAGACTCTGACCTACGACCTGAAGGTGTAAAGTGTGGTGTCTAGCAATCAAATGCACCTCGAGATGGCGGTGGGACAGACGACATTACACCAACACCCACTGTGTCTCCCGAACTTGCTGCAGCTCCCTTCCAGCCAGCGAGGAAAATTACTCACCCGCCTGGTTGCCGAGGTGACTGCTATACGAAGCGCCGCCAATCAAAGTTCTGGCCATTGCTGCTTGGCTGGCTGGCTGGCTGGCTGCATGGCTTATTGCACGCGCAAGTTGCGGCACGTGCCTCCACGACCTGATCAATGGCCAGTTAAAGGGATCACAAGCCGGCATTTTGTTTGCGAATTTTGTTCCAGGCCTTCCTCACCGTCCATTTTGTTTCACAGACGTTTTCTTCTACCCCTCCCCGTTTTTGTCACACCTGCCACAGTTGAATGATGCGCAAAGCTGCAATATTTGTTTTTACCTGGAATATAAACACACACACACACACGTTCCCCTCCAGCCACCACGTTCTTTACACCCAAGGACAATAGAAGAAAAATTGTGGTCTAGATGATGTAGGGGAAACAAACGTTAGCTCAAGAAGCTTTTAACCCTGTCTGTGCCACCTTCAAAGGGGCAGCACTCGTTGTCCGGACCCCGCAGTTGCCGCCCCTGTCAGAGACCGCACTGTTGGGATGCACCTGCCCCACCTGACGACGCTCTGGGCCACGTGTTTCGCCATTTCCTGTGTCTGGCGGCTACAGGCGGGGTCAAAGTGTACGCCAACACCAGGGGCCATCTGCCAGTCGTCGACGTCGTTGTGTCGGCAAGAAACGGAATGACGTCAGCACCTACACCCACGTCACTCCCCGCCTTCCACCTCCCCCAAACACTCACATGCGTACATCAGCGTATACAGGGATGCACGCTCACATCTACTCAAGTAAAAATAACTGCCATCCAATTTCCGGAATACAAGTGGGGCCTGTGGAATATGTAGAGTTAACTATTCTTTATAAATCTGTTTGAGATACCCGTATACAAATTACCCAAACATTGAAAGGAAACACCACCTCCCCACCTTTTTCTACCTACATGAACTGTTTACACTTCACAAGCCCACAGACTAATAATATTTTAATTTTTCAATTTTCTTCTCAGCGGTCAAGTATACCTGTTACTCCTTCCTTCTTTCCTTCAGCCAGGCGTGGAATCACAGGCCGGCCATTCATTTCTTTCCTTCTGTCCGTCAGTGTTTTTCTATTCAGTATTCCGTCTCTCAGAAGGTAACCACGTGGAACAGATAAAAAATTCGAAGTGTTGGCTTACCTGATATTCATACCAAAGCTCTTGACATTTTCCAGGGATCGATAAACTCAACGGTTTTATTTATTTCCAATTACTGTGGTTGGCGGCACTACTCAGTGCCCTACAGTCACAAACTGCGCAGATCAGTTTTTTGAACGCTTAACCCATTTTTGTTGTCTTTGATTGTTTTGACATTTTCATCTTCAGAGTTTTAAGTGATTATCAGGATATTTACACCACTATTTACATAGCATACCCTGACCTCCACACAGCAGTGAACGGTTCAGTCGCTGGACTTTGTTTTGATAGGTTATGGGTCGAGCCTGCCACTGGACGTTTGTCTCTGTTGCCCGCCTCCACCTCGGAGGCAGTTTCTTTTGTCCGGTGTCCACGGCGCCCGTAGGCTTCCTTTAGCCCTTCGTAAGTGTGTTTGTGTGTGTGAATGCACGAGAGAGATAAATATTTATAAATTATAAATTATTGTCAAAGTTGAATGTCAGGCCCAAGAGGTTAGCTCTACGACTAACCATGTTTGTCCAATGTCGACCCTTGAGGTACCACGTGACTTCGATGGGAGGAGCAAGAGGGGAGATGACTACAGCAAGGGAGACCACTACTCGCGGCACACACGACAGAAAGGGAGACCACAATAGTGAGAGTGCATCGCCCCGTAAAAAGCGACCTTCAGCATGGATGTATCTCGGTCACTTCCCTGGGATCCTCTCTCCTCGGATTATCAGAACCTTTACTCTGTCTTTCTTTTTATTTCTACCCTGTTGTGTCCCCTCCCCACCCGAAGTATCTGGCAGTTAGCTATAAAATCTGGTGACAACAATAATGTTATCGTCCACTTGACAGTTCGTGACAATCGGGTGATGTCAGAGGTTCGAACCTGTACATGAGTGATAGAAGCCAGGTCCTTGTTCTTCCCTTGGTGCGACAGGGTTCATAGCGGAGGTGGTGGGGAGAGGTACCCACCCTTCTTCTTTCTGAATGATGGACCTTTAAAACACGTGGTGACAGTAAACATAAACACAAACAGAGCTGAGGTGACTGGGACATTTTGCTGATGCAGTAAATCAAGCCACGATGAGGTGTCATGTGTTTGTGTGTCTGTGTGTCTGTGTGTCTGTGTGTGTGCGCGGGATGGTGGAGGTAGGGTAGGTACAATACTCGCCTACACGGTCTGTGTCGCACGAGTTACGACGCCGACTGCACTGTGAGTGGGGTGGGGATGGGGTGGGGAGCAGGGCTGCTGATTGATGCAGCCGATCGAACTGCCGTCATCGATCAACACACGCAAGACCGCTCGTGGCCGGCGCGAACATGGGCTGGCGCGCGCACGCCTGTGTGTGGTGTATGTGTGCGCGCGCGCGTGCGTGTGTGTGTGTGTGCAGTCAGGCGGACGCGCGCGGATTGGGTGTAAGTCGGGAGGAGAGAGGGTGGCAGGGTCGGTGGCTGTGTTGGTGCTAGCACTGCCAGCCAGTTCTTGTCATTGTCTGCCAGCCTGTGGTGTAAACGCCCCTCACTCTCCTCCTCCACCCACCCCCGGGTCTCTATAACCCCGCCCCCCTCCACCCCGCACACACTATCATCCTATACCCATCCCTCCCTGCCTTCTTCCCTCCATCCTCTACTCGCGTCACCTCCCTCTCTCTCTCCCTCCTTGCCTGGCCGTGCAACCTTCTGTCAGCTGATTCTGGAATACTACGGCTGGCCCTGCAGGCGCGACAAGAAGCTGGCACGCACGCACACACACAGACACACACACATTCACTCACACACCGGCAGGCCGGCGAAGTGAGGCGCTAGTGAGGTGAGGCCTACATGTCCTGACGATAACGGTATATAGTGTAGTCGTGCCTGTCGGGTGTGCAGAGCCGGACCTGAAGGCCAGGCAACAACATCCCAGCTTTATCTGTGTTTGCTGCTGCTGCTGCTGCTGCTGCTGCTCGTGCGTCAGTTGGCCTCTGGCTTGCTGTGTCTTCTCGGCTTCCATTCGTGCTGCGGGAGAGGAGGAAGCTTGGTGTGTTCGCGCAGCCAACGTCGTCTTCTCGTTGCTGGTGTCGTCGGTCGGCGTTGTGTGGTGGTCGAGGTTTCTGTCTTTGAGCGGCGTCAAGCACCGTGGAATCCACTTGGTGACCGAGGGTTTGGACAGTCTCTGACCTACTGAGGCAGTGACGAGCGAACAACGTCGGGGGATCGGAGTGTTTCCAGAAGGAACGGAGAGTTGTCAGACCACCACCACCGCCACCTTCGCCACCACCACACCACCACCAAGCCCACCTACATGTCGTGAAGACGCGGTGATGTGAGCAGTTAGTGAATTCTGAATTCGCAGCTCTGTGTGACATCACAGGAGTCCGAGAACACGCGTGGCCGCTCGACACAATGGAGAGTAGTGAGAGGTAGTGTGTATCATGGGATGTCTTGGCTTACGCCTTATTCTCCTCCGCATGTGGCCAGTAGCTGGGAGGGCTGCTCCTGGCTCCACCTGAATCCTGGTATGTCCTTGTTTTTTCGACTGCTTCCCTCTTTCGGTCACCGCCGTCGCCATCGTCGTCCAGAGGGCGATCCCTCCACCCCACGCTCCTCCTTCCCGAAACATCAGCCACCCCGAGCCTTTGGGCCTGGCGGTCCGGCCGGTCATTTCACGTTTGTGCGTCGTTGTCTCGTCCTGCCTGTGTCAACACGGAGAGAGTGTAGTGGCCGCTCAGAATGTGCTCTCGCCGACGAAGGGGACGCCACTCTAAACCATGAGGACGAGGAGGAAGACGAGGACGACGTTGCCACGCAGGACACCGCGCAGCCCCGGATGGAGGAGCCCCGTGTGCATTTCTGACATCGCCGTCGACACTGTCGTCTCCGTTGTTGTCGCTCGTGTGTCAAGGCTAGTCTCTCGCTGGCCCCAGCCCCTACTACGGGAAGGTCACGGTCGCGAGGGGAGGAAGTGGCGGCGTGCAAGATGAGCCTCACGTGTCTCAAGGACCGGGAACGCAAGACCGACCCGCTCGGGCGCAAGCGGGTTACGTCCGGCAGCGTACCCGGGTACCTGCCCTTCTCACCCCAGCTGAAGCGTGTGCCCATCATGGCCGGCAGCCTGCCGGCAACCCCATGCACCCCCCTGACCCACCCGATATACCCGCCACCGTATACGGTGAAGGTAGACTGCCAGAGCGGGAGGTACAGCATCAAGACGAACTTCAAGCCGGGTGCGGACGGCACCCCAGTCTCCCGCTTCTCTCCCCTGGTGGCGGCCACCTCTGTCACTTCGGGGTCTGGGTCTAAGGCAGGGCTACCCGGAACAAGCTCCACGGGTGGGCAGGATCATGCGTCTGGTGCTGCTGCCGCTGCTGATGCTTCCATCTCGAGAGGGGGAGGAGGGGGAGAAGGGATTGGTGTTCCTCCGGGTGTGTCGTGCATGTCAGGGGTGGACGCCGAGTTCAACACCCCGCGACGATGGGCTCAGCCCAGCAACGACGGTGACGATGAGCGGATTCTCCTCAACGTGGGCGGGGTCAGGCACGAGACCCACGTGTCCACCCTGCGCGCCATCCCCAACTCTCGCCTCTCTCGTCTGGCGGAGATGCACGTGCAGGCCGGAGGGGGACCTCAGGAGTACTTCTTCGACCGTCACCCCTCCGTCTTTAACGCAGTGATAGACTTCTACCGCACAGGTAGGTCTCGACCTTCCTCGTTTTCCTTTCTGTCGACATTTATTTTTGTCTTGTGCAAAGAGGTTTCCTGTCTTGACACGTGACCTTAGCCTCATAACACCTCCACTGGCATGGAGTCATTGAACTGAAGCCCTTTCACCTGGTCAGAGGGCCCCTTGCATCTAATAAGTTTTTGTTCTTCTCCTTTTCAGTCATCCCTGTGTCTAGATGAATAGACGAGAGAACAATCTCCATCTCAGTTTTGTTTTTATCGTCGGCCTTTCATCATCATTCCGATAATCGGGTTTTGTGCAACATCGTCTTTCGAGGAAGACTACTGTTGTCGTGTGTCCTTTGGTGGCCATGTAGAGATTTATCTTAGTAGCCACTTGACGGAGAGGAGTCAGGCAAGTAAGTAACTAACTAGATATTAGTAATTACAGTAAATTATACTAGTAATGCTTTGTAAGGCTCAATACGAGTACAGTATTGTATACAAAGTACTAAGGACGAGAACGGGGTTTGTTTTAAGCCGATCAAGTCTTACTGAGAGTGGTGAAGAAATTAGAAAGATGCCAGATGTAGGTAAATACACGATAGGTATGCATGTCGTCACAACCAAATGGCACCTGGCGTGTCGGCATCATCGTGTGTACCCTCCGTGACTCCCCCGCCTCCTCCTCCTCGCCTCCTCCTAACTGCCTGCTGCATCGTAGTAAGTGTATCCCCCTCACCCTGATGATCACATCAACAGACTACTACGGCAAGAGAATTCTTACCAGATGTGATTCGTTAGTTTGGCACGCGCGTCTCTGCCTTGACCCTTAACCCTTGGCCCATGACCTTACAGGCAGGACACGAAGAGACGCATCACTTGGTGTGAGCGTGGTCGGCGCATGCGTGAGTGGAAGTAAATAAACCAGCATCTTACCAACAACACCATAAATATATTATCTACGGTATGGTGGAATAAAAACAGAAATACGCGCGTGTGTGTGTGTTGCGCATGTCAGTCGACTGGAAAATGTGAGAAGAAAGCAGTGAACATGGCGACAGAGGGAGGAATCCCTCGCCCCCACCCGGTGCCCAGACCACGATGACTAAGCCACACAAAGGGAAGCAGCGAGCTGTGTCGCAAGCAGTCGTCTGCTCATTATTTGTGAACGATAGTTCTACAGAATACACGTTCTCTCACTTTTCTCCTCTCTCTTTTTCTCTTTTATTCCTCCGGTACTCCATTGGGAAGAATTTTAGTTGCAGGCAACTTTCGTTGTTGTTCCAAGCTGCGCATTATGAAAAAAATGGCGAACGGCTGAAAAAGCGAAGAAATCGATTGTTAAAGAGGAATTGTGTGAAAACGCTGCGCTCAGCTGTCTCTCTGTCTGTCTTCCTCTCTTTGTCTGTCTCTCAGGTTCTCATGCAGTGTGCTGTGCAGCAATTCCCAGTCGGTGTGACCCAGCGTATCGCACGACCAGTGCAAGATTAATGTAGCCGCCATTGCTGCCTCCCGTCACCCCTCCCGCCCTCTGACAACTTGTCGCCCCGGGGCCTCCCGGAGCTTGGGGAGCTTGGATACCACCCGAGAGGCGGGTCCGTGTGGCAGCTTGGTGTGTACACCTCTAGGATATGTACATGTCTACAAGCTTGCTATCTACATCTCTAGACATCTCTTACAAGCTTGCTATATACATGTCTTACAAGCTTGTGATGTGTCGCTTAGATAATCTTGCTTCATGGCATCACTGCCTAGCAGACGACATTCCCACGAATGGGAAAACCTTGAATGTTGTATTTTCAACGGCTTAAAGTAGAGGATGGTGGAGGGGAGATGGTTAGCGGGTTGTTTATTTGCGGAGTTTTTAAGAAAGTGTGAAAGTAGCCTCCGTGTGTGTGTGTGATAGAGAGACAGTGTCTGTGTGTGTAGCGAGTGTGGGTGGGGAGGAGACAGAGAGAAATCCTGGAATGAGAAGAAGAGGAGAATAAGACTGTAACAACACATTAAAGGAGACACGGCGGGAACAAACAATACTTGTATATTCCTAGTCACGTGATCATAGCGCTATCAAGTGATCAGGTTACTTGACTGCTGGCCTTGGATGTTCCTATAGGTTTCATCGGTTAGATGTAACTCCCGAGATCATCTGTTTCTACCTTTCTCCCACACCAGCTCCCGTCCCCACCCAGCGAACAGGTTGCTTGTTACCCCGTACTTTCCACGTGACAACCTGCTGTCCGTTGTACATGTGTACGTGCGTGTGTATCAACTCGTCTAACTGCCACTGTTACTCTGTAACACCTAGCTGCGGAGATTAATTAATGACAAGGCAGCCGTGTAATATTGACTACAAACGCTAGAGAAGAAAGGAAAATATTAATTGGGAGATAGCTAGGTCAACCGATGCAAACAAAATAAAGACACGCATAGAGAGTGACAGTGGGGTAGGGAGAGGATAGCATGAAATATGAGAGAAATAATATATGTGTGGGATCATTATTCAGGTCTACGGGTGCATCTGTCGCCTATTCTTTCCTTCCATCCATCACTCAGTGAGTTGGTGGAGGGTTTACATGGTGTAGGCGAGCATGGCTGATTGAGATCGCCTCTTCACAGAAACATGGCGCTTGAGATATTCCTTCAGTTCTCAGTTTTGTGGCGCTGACAGGCGGCCTGTGTTTGTGTAGCTCACGCTTGGATGATTCTACCTCCTCCTTCTACACTCAGGCCTTGTGTCAACAGCAGCACACTGCCTCGAGTCCCACACTTGCTGGAGTCTGTCTTGTAACAACTCCTCTCACCATCATTCATTCTCAACATCAATTCTCAACACCTTTGTCTGTTAAATATGCACACACACATATACACGTTACACACACATACACGTTACACACACACACACACACACACACACACACACACACACACACAAACACGCACGCACTCACCCACACAAACTACATCATTGTGCTACTGGCATCGCCCTCACCTATCTATTGTTGTTTTCATAAGAAAGCTTTGCCTCCTCCTGACTGGGAGGGTTCCTCGCTCTCCCAGCATGCACATGTGAAGGTCCCTCCCGGCAGGCCGAGCCTCCAGTGACCCGGTTACAGGCCGCCATGATCTCACGACGGACACACAAATAATCGATGGCCTCCCGCAAAGAATATGACGATGGTGAGAGTCGGGATGGAGGGAGAGAATAAGAGAAACTTGCTCCGAGCCTTTGACCTTTTCCCCTCGCTAGTCCCTGGTGCCTGTGGGCCACAGAGTTGTAGTGTACATACAGCATATATAGTCACAGAGCTAGTACATACTGCATATACACATAGTCACAGAGTTAGTACATACTGCATATACACATAGTCACAGAGTTAGTACATACTGCAGGTCACAGAGTTAGTACATACTGCAGGTCACAGAATTGTAGTGTACATACTGCAGGTCACAGAGTTAGTACATACTGCATATACACATAGTCACAGAGTTAGTACATACTGCAGGTCACAGAGTTAGTACATACTGCAGGTCACAGAGTTGTAGTGTACATACTGCAGGTCACAGAGCTAGTACATACTGCATATACACATAGTCACAGAGTTAGTACATACTGCATATACACATAGTCACAGAGTTAGTACATACTGCATATACACATAGTCACAGAGTTAGTACATACTGCATATACACATAGTCACAGAGTTAGTACATACTGCAGGTCACAGAGTTAGTACAGGCCTACATACTACAGGTCACAGAGTTAGTACATACTACAGGTCACAGAGTTAGTACAGGTCTACTTACTGCTGGTCACAGAGTTAGTACAGGCCTACATACTACAGGTCACAGAGTTAGTACATACCGCATATACACATAGTCACAGAGTTAGTACAGGTCTACTTACTGCAGGTCACAGAGTTAGTACAGGTCTACACATTGCTGAGACCCAGCGAGAGAAATATGGTAAAAATGGCGACTCACTGTGTCAGGTAATTCTGCTCAGAGAATGAGAATAATCCTCAGGAATATTACAGGAGGGAAGGAGGAGGTGGACGTATAAATAAGATGACGAGTAGAATGCACTGACTACGAAACTAACTAAACATCGCGTGTTAGTGAAGTGTCTGGTAGTAGCTCCTGCTATTGTGATTTCAACATCGTCTTGTCGTTTTGATACTTGTTCAGTTCAGAAAAATATCTTTTAGGCTGTTTGCTTGTAGTTCCATAGACACTCATCATCATCCCTTGACCGAGCAGTGAGGTTGTGTGGAGAGAAAGCTGGAAATGTATCCAGCATGGAACAGTGAATTTATATCCAGCATAATGCACTGGATATGTATCCAGTATAACACACTGAATGTGTATCCAGTATAACACACTGGATATTTGTCCAGTATAACACACTGGATATGTATCCAGTATAACACACTGAATGTGTATCCAGTATAACACACTGGATATGTATCCAGTATAACACTGGATATGTATCCAGTATACCGCCACACTTGCCCTGTTGCTTCAGATCTCGTCTCTCTCCATGTTTGACTTCTGTTTCAATTGTCATTCAGATTTTTTTGTAGGGCGCCTTCGTGGTCAATAAAAGGAGAACATACACATACACCCATGCACACATAAAATATACACACCACACCACCACACCACCACCACCACCACCACCACCACCACCACCACCACAACCACCACCTACAAACTACACCCAAGCTCACAGCTCCATCCTCTGCCACTCGCCCACCCAGCAATCCCCGGGTTTTAACAACAGTTATCAGGAGGCTGGTGTGTCTTCGACTCTGTCCTCCTTGAGAAAGCTGAGTGCACGTGGTGTTAAACATGTTGGTGTAAATTATACTCATCAGCGCCCTCTGCCGCCCTCATCACCATGCCTGCCTCTTCTTGCATTTCTCCGGAGAGACCAACAATGGTAGCCACCCTCAGCTCCTCTAAACACACCGGGCTGCCCCAGCTCCACTTTTTCTGTTGATGGTAATTTAGGATGAGGCCACCGGAGATGGGATTGGATGAGACAGACAGACGGACGGACGGACAGACAGACATGTATAAGACCTTTATTCGTCATCAGTACTGTTGTTTATCCTTCCGTCATTCATATGTTGTTTGCTTGTTATTCGATCTGTCCCTCGTATATTGTCCATGTCTCGGTTTTTTTCTTAATTGCTAAATGTGAGAACGTGCTATATACATTTTGCATTTATTATTATTACATCCATAGCTACTTTCCGTTTTATTGTTGTTTTGATTTTTATTTGGTTATTATTCACAGTTTCAAATGCAACTGTAACTACTTTTGCACAGAGCTCACGTAGTTTATCAGACACTCACCAGTCTCACTCTGTATGAGAGAGGGAGACCTGCCAGAGGAAAGTGGCCAGCAGCTTCTAGCATCTTGGGGTTATCTTCCCCTCCCACAAACATCCCTCCCTCATCCATCTCTTCCCCTCCCCCCACATCTGTTTACTTGACAGCTTCTTTCCTCAGTCCCTCCGTGTTGTCAGCACGAGCAGCAGATGAAGTAGAGGGAGGGTCAGCTTGTAGATTGTGTATCTTTGCTGATGTAGCAGTTGATTCCAGTAAACAAGGCGCGCGACCTCTTTTCTTCGTTGATCAATGAGATGCACGCAGGCAAGGCCGCTGGGAGAAGGGGTCAGTGGGGTCAGCGGGGTCACCTGACCTGTCTTAGAGACATGGAAGAAAAACTATTTTAATTATTGGCTACGCTGGGAGCTCCAGGAGCTTTGGTAGTCTGCATTTGTACATTTGTCCACAGAGGATATAATTGTGATGGTGGGTTTGTCCAGAGACGACATCTTGCTCAGCCGCCCAGGAGCAGTTGGTGCTGATGCTGGAGCTAGTGGTGGTGGCGGTGGTGCGCTGAGTGGGTGAGGGCAGATCTTAAAAAACTCGTTAACTAAAATTAAGAATCATCCCACGGACTGTCTGATTTTCTCCACCCGTTTGTTTGTTTAGTCTTAAAACTTGTTGACATGCACACCACTGATGAACGTTTGTCCACACAGCAAGTTCCACGAATTCTGACTCAGGCAGGCCGCCATAACACAAACGCACGCGCTTCTACAGAAGTGTACAGCATCTCGTGCAGTCATAAAACAAACAAAGTTATCCCCTCGAGCTTCTATTTCCATCTACCTTTCTTGTCCACCTTCCCCATCCCTTGTTGCCCCACCCACCCACATGGTCGGCAGCTGTCGTGCTGTCCCTGTCGTGCGGAGGGTACGTGCGGGTGTGCACTCAGGTGTGTGAGGAGCTGCACGTGCGGAGCGGATGGTGTGCTGTGTAAACAAACTGCCCCAGGCCCGGCAGTCTCTTGAGGCTGATGAGGGGCCGCTGCTAATTGTCACAAGGTGGCGCTGGCGTCCTGCATCCCTGACAATAGAGAAACCATTAGGTTAATGCTGGCGAAATTTGTTTAGGTGATTGGTGATGGAGGATGACGAAGGAAAGAATGACTATAGATAGAGCTGTGTCTGTCTGTCTGTCTGTCTGTCTGTCTGTCTGTCTGTCTGTCTGTCTGTCTGTCTGTCTGTCTGCTCTGTTGTTCTGTCTGTCTCGAGTGTCCAGGGCGGGTAGGGGGGTCACCGGTAACAGCTGCACTATAAGCAGATTGCATAAAAATGTTATTGTCCGTGCTCCTGCCCGCGTGTCCAACACAAACATGCAGCTGCGCCATGCAAAGTGTGGGCTGCTCTAGTAGTGCAAGGCTGTGTGGTTCAGAGATAATGAGTTGTAATAAGAAGAATCGCAGTAACAGCTGTAGTATAGCTCCACTGTAACAGTTGTAGTACTAGCTCCACTGTAACAGCTGTAGTACTAGCTCCACTGTAACAGTTGTAGTACTAGCTCCACTGTAACAGCTGTAGTATAGCTCCACTGTAACAGTTGTAGTACTAGCTCCACTGTAACAGTTGTAGTACTAGCTCCACTGTAACAGCTGTAGTACTAGCTCCACTGTAACAGTTGTAGTACTAGTTGTCCACACGAGGCTTTGTCGTGGATGAATAAGCAGGCCTGGCCCCGTAAGCAGGGAACACCGATAGCGCCGCTAAAGGTACGATATCCCTTTCGTCACGATAGCGCGGGAAAATTCGCAAGCAGGGACGCCGATAGCCGGCTATCGTAGCTCTACGGCTATGGAGCCTCACCCTCCGTTAGCTCGCTATCGTACCGAAAGCACAAGATGGCGGACTGGAGGTTCGGGGACCGTATTCGACGCTGTTTGCGCCGCGAACGTGTTTTTTCGGACAGGAATCCTCCCGTGGACCGGTACAACGACAAGAACTTTACAGAAATATAAATTTAAAAGACACGATGGTTTAGAACTGACAAATGACATTGCAGCAGCAATCGAATCCTCGAATCGACGTGCGTCGCTTTCTCCACTGTTACGGTACTGAATAAATCAGTTATTAATCTGCTGATAAAAACTTGTTCAGCTTGTTGTCTATTTGATTTTAGCCATGATTAGTTGCTTTTAAAAATGATATTTTAAATTTGAAAAAGGCAAAATTAACATCCTAGCTAGGTATTGTGCAGACTAACATGACTGTAATTGGACAGTCAAACCCTTCTAGTTTTTGACATAGGATTTGCATTGTGTGAGAGAGTTTTGTGTGTGTGTTGAGGCTTTGTACTGTAACCAAAATTTTTAGTTTGCACTGCTAAATACTGTGTGCAGGGTGTTGTGTGTGTTGAGACTTTTGTACTGTACCCACATTTTTTCATTTGCTTTGCATCTCACTTCAGAATATGTGTTGCAGGTGTGTGAGTTTGTGTGTGTTGAGGCTTATGTACTGTACACAAATTTTTATTTTGCATTGCATCTCACTGCTAAATACCTGTTGCAGGTGTGTGTGTGTTGATGCTTTGTAATGTAACCCACTTTTTTTTGCATTGCATCTCACTTATGAATACTGTTACAGGTGAGTGTGTGTGTGTGTTGAGACTATGTACTGTAACCCACATTTTTTTTAATTTCGCATTGCATCTCACTTCAGAATATGTTGCAGGTGTAATGAGTTTGTGTGTTGATGCTTTGTACTGTAACCACATTTTTTAGTTTTGCATGCATCTCACGTTTGAGTAGCTGTTGCAGGGGGGGGGTGTGTGACTTTGTACTGTCACCCACATTTTTTAACTGTATTACAGATCCACTCTAATAACAAAAGATGCATACACTGGCAGTATTGCTATTTTAATTATCATTTTTCTCTTTGTCTAGCTTGCTTATTTAGTGTTTAGCAGCCAGACTTCTAGTTTGAGATTTTAATTTCTAGTTCATTTGCTTATAATAGACTGCTTTTTGGTCTTTGAAATGTATATATCAGAGCTGTTGCTCTGTATCTCCTTTGCTGGCTGTTTTTCTTTTTTTCATTCTAAAGGGTTTCCAGTTGTCCAGAAACCGGTGGTTGTTGACGGATAGAAGTTTGTCAACGATTTGAAGGGACTTGAATATTCCTGTGGCAGAGCAAAGAAAAATATGTAGTAAATGATGATTGCAAGAGTGGCAATTAGATTTCTGCATATACATCAATAGCATTCTAAAGAAAAGTGATGTTATCCACAAACTGATTTAGTGTAAAGTGTCCGAAAATTATCAATCCTGCAAAAATGGACAGAAAATATCATTTAATTGGATATATATATATTTGTGTGTGGATGCAATTATTCACTTTTCATTTTGCTTTTGTTTAAAATGTGTGATTGTGACTGTTTGAGAGTAAAATAAATTTCACTATGTAAATTTTAAGACATTGTGTATTACTTGTTGAGATGGCAACATGTTGCACACAAACTTCAGAACAGCATTCTGCGCGCAAAGTTCACAATAGAGCACCGTAAAACATGAATATTCAGCCTGCTTACCTCCTGTGAATCTGGACCATTCACTGGAATAAAAACATGTTTTAAAAATTGTACTTCATTTAATCAACAAGCATATAGCTGATGTATAAACAATAAAAGAAAAGTAATAATGGTTGCATTTGAGGCAAGATTAAACCAACCCATTTCAACCTGTGGTGCTGTTGTCCCCAGTTACCAGAATGTAAAGTGTGTAATATTAACAATTATAAGTGTGATTAAACATCCAATGCATACAATATGTTTCACTGCTCCCCCCTACATCCAGCTGATTTGCAAAACATAATCACATTTTCTATTATAATTTCATAAAAATATAAATAAAATAAGTAATTATTCTGTCATTACTGTTTATATACTTTTTTAGCCAGTTAATGTGTCACTTACCTCCAATACACTGATCAGGTAGGTGATATTGCCAAGGATCGCAGCAACAGCCTCTTCATATTCAGGTGGTGCATTCCTTGTCTCCAACTGTTTATTTGCCTCGTTTTTTTTTTTTTTTGTTTTTTTTTTGAAGCCTGTCTATTTTGTAGATCCATTTATCTTTTATTTCTGTACAGAGAACAGCCACCCTGCTTGCCAACACCTTGGCCGCAATTTTTTTTCAAATTTTTTTTGTTTTGTTTGTTTGTTTGTGGGTTTTTTTTTTTTTTTTTTGGTATCGTTCTTTTGTTGGAGAAGCAGCTGGAAAGAATTTTGTTTTCCATGGATATCTCCTCTAACAAATTTTAATTTCCATGTCGCATATGTTTTGTTTCCCGTTTTCTGCAAAAGACATCGTCAGGGAGAAAAAGTAAACGCTACTTTTAAAACAAATACATGCGCAGTAGCGCATGAAATTCGGGCTACCGGAAGCTATTATAGAACTGCCTTCCCGCGCCGAAAAGCTAGTGGAGCTCTATCGGCGTGTCCTGCATACCACGTTAGTGGGGAGACTATCGCTGCTATAGCTTTCGGACCGAAAGGCTCTATCGCGACGATTGGCTAACGGTGTTTCTTGCATACGGGGCCTGGTCTCGTTGCCTTGTTCAAATTACCGACAGCTGACGGCATTAAGCATTTATAGTCATTGACTGGATGTCCTCTGGTGAACACCAGAACCCGTGTTGCCTCCGAGGTTCTACCAGCGGTGTCAGGTCTGAGCTGCTACTTTGAGGATTTCCTGCTCTTAATGTCCTTCCACGTGAATACTGAATTCATGAATAAGTACAACTGTCATATCTGGGATTTTCTGCAAACATCAGTCTAATGTCCTGCTATAGTTCACTGACCTGTGTTCACTTCCCGACCTCACTGTCAGCACCAGCGCCACCTACTGCATCGGGTATGTGTAGAATTCAACCCACTCTGCCTACCCAAGCAAACCAGTGATAGCTTTCTCGCCACAAGATGCTCACTCGCTTGTTGTGCCTGTCTCTGTGAGTATGTATCTCACATAACACAGTATACCACACTGTTGGTGTGAGGGAGGCTCCACACGTACTTGTGTGTGTATGTGTTGCCAAATTTTATCATTGCCAGGCCGTGGTGACCTCTTAGAGCATGCGCAGTCGTCCTGATTGCATGCCTCGTCGATGGCACGACTTGTTTATATCCTCTTTCTCCTCATCTCCCCCAATCTCTTACTGCTGCGCACCCTCTCTCTCCGAGTCCTACCTTCTCTGCCTGGGTATGAGACCTTACTGCACTCTTACCTGTCTATGAGACCTTACTGCACTCGTACCTGTCTATGGACCTTACTGCACTGCTACCTGTCTATGACGTGTGTACACAAGTACATACACACACACAGGCTCATTTTTATATTGTTTGGAATCAGGTAACTACAGCCTAGAGGCAGTCGATAATTGCATGATGGACAATTGACGGTTCATTCTGCACAACAAAGGGACTTAAACATGGAATGACTACAACGACGACAGAAAGAGTCTGTGGTTGTTAGACGAGTTAGAAGGAGTAACCGTAGCGACGACCCGCAGTGCCTGAAGTAGTTGATGAGTAGACGGTAGATGACCAGGGTTGGACATGTACAACATGTACAAGTTCCACGTGGTACCGATCCTCCCTGGCTGCTGTCAAACGTGGACTTTGCTTGTCGATACCGAGAGGAGAATCCGGGCATTGGAGAACAAGTGTCTGAGGAGGCTTCTCCTGATCTCTTACAGAGAACATAAGACTATTGACTTTATACCAACAATGTCGCCATGTTGGTAGGACACCAGGAACCGTTGCTTGCGACAGTCAAGCTGGTCTGGTGTGGCCGACACAACATTTTGTCCTCCAAGGAAGGGTGGTCGACGCCTTGGTGGCCAGAGAAGAACTGGTTTACAACCGTGAAGACGTGGACGTCCTGCTGACCATTGGCCATGACAGATGTGAGTGGTACGCCGTGTCAGTTAGTGCATCTGTCCCCCACTCCCTCCATCCCAACGACTGGTAGCAGTCAAAGGACGAATAAAGGAATGACTAGCCTCTGTACGACCTTAGCCCTGTTATAAAAATGTTACATTTTTCGCATAGAAATTAGATGGAGTACACACATATTCAAATGTGGACCGCTACTTGTTGGAGACTAATGCACAGTGGGGAACCACGTGACCCACACAAACGTTCACAGTGACAGACGCACATCACGTGACTTCTGTACAGTACATTGAGGCTAAAGCTTAGCCGAGGTTTGTGGCATTGTTAGAATGAGGAGAGTTTACAGCATCAGGTAGTTGGTGTTTATTGGTGTGATCTCTGTGTGCAAGGAGCTCTCATCACCGACTTCACCGACTTCACCGACACACGACGACGCCGCGCTTTGAACAACGAACTCCATTAACTGCTGTTTAAAGGGATACTAAAGGGAAAATTAAACTGCTTAGAAACTCGTAAATAGTAGGATCAATTTGAATCTCGTCTATTTTCATGTCTGTTCATGTGAAAAAAGTTGAAGTTTGGTAGTAGAATGTTGCGTTTAATAAGAGAAATTACACGGACTCTTTCGTCTGCTTCGACGAACTCTCGTTCTCGATCACGTGACTTTATGGATCGTTTCAGAGGTAGGATTGTTTACACATGTGAGACCGAACCATGTCAAGGGGTCCGTGGGTGGAGTGCAAAAGGGTTTGGTTGAAACCGTTGCCGATGTACGAAAAAAGGAAAAGATTCGAACATTGTCATCAATTATTCGCGAAAGACAGATCGAGCCTTACAAAAGAATGATGTGCCACATACAATAACAAGCTCGATGCAACACAACGGTTTTGGTAGCACACGAAGAGTGGGAGGCATTTTTTGTGTGTGCAAGCATTTTGTTGACGATCAGGTGCTTACTAGCGACCGAAATGTGCCGAACAGTTAGTTTGGCCTTCAAGCACAGCTTCTGCCAGATGCAATTCAAACCATTTTTTCCAACACAATGAAATTTTTCTCGAAAAAAGATATGAAAGGATCTATCTGACAGACGAGTTTCACTATGCCAAACGACTACAGCATAAACAGGTCAGTGTCAGTGCTACTGTTACTGTGTTTACAAAATGCACTTTGGGATATTGGTAGATAACATTACAATATACATATATAAGACTGTACTCGCTATATCTATAAAACAATAAACGGTTATTGTCAAACCCGTGACTTATAATAAGCGTGTTTCAAATAGGTAGCAAAATATCATAGGTACATGCATATAAAGTTGAAAAATGTCAGCATCACAACACTGAAAGTGTAAAAGAAATGATTGGAATCCTGTCACTGTGTACATTATTTTAATTAAAAATCATGTTGTGCTTTATAAAATGAAATATTGTTTTAAATTCATATTTTAGTGAACAAAGACAGCCTATATTTGTTTATGAAACTAAAAACAATGAAATTCATGTGAAAGGTATTTCTACTAATGAGCTTACTCCATCAACAATAGTAGTGAAATCTATGTGGCAGTACACTGCGGAAGTTAGAATTGATATTTCAACATTTGAAAATTAGGAGTAAATATTAATGATTATGTTTTATGTTGGAGTACTAGTAAAGAATTAAAAATAATAATAGCTTGATCACATAGGTATAATCATACATGTTTTATTATTGTTTTAATGTTTTGTGGAAAATGATTACTTTATAAAACTTTAATGTTCAGACTAACAAGTCAGTCACAACAAACAGTTCAACTGTGCTTAAAATAAAGAGGTCAGACCCAGATCTCAGCTCCAATCCTGAAAGTAATGGCCACTTTTTAGTTCTTTTCTCTATTACAACATCTCTTTTATCTAAATTGCGCATGAATTCACAAACTGCCAGACATATTTTATTCTTATAAGGATATTCAAGGCCAAAATTATGTGCAGTTTCCAGATAAACACTTAGATAAAAAATAATTTTATATGGCTTTGTAAATTTTTATGTGGGATAAATTTTTTTCATAATGAAATGAAAAAGAAGAAATTGTGGTGTCTATAAAATGTCTGCTAGGTGTGATCCTGATATTGATATGGGGAGTCAGAAATGAAAATGACACCTCAGAGTGGAATAATTCAGCAGTCGAGAGCACAGTAAACAAATTTATATTGCCAGTACTAACAAACAGTCATACTTGATAGTTAATATCAGAAACATGCTAGCACAACATTTAAGCTGATATTTAGCTATAAAAATGATTTATGGTATTTACTATGATTTAGTCTCGATATTTGTCTCTAGGAATTCTCAGAAAGATGAACTGGGCTGGCAAATCCCTTCCTGAGATAGAAAATTTATCATTCACGAAAAGAAGTGGAGGAGCTGCTGAGTGTCTGCGGCAGTGTAGCAACCCCTCTATCACAACTATAGATGAGTCAGTCAAAATCAGAAGTCAAATTTATAACCATATGCCAAGACACTCCTGTGGCCATCATTACTCTGGACATCACAGCCACACTCTTTTAGGCTTCCTAAATGTTTCAACGTTTGACAAGTACACAAACACACATGTGTCTTCAAATTGTAGTCCATTTTTTTTGTTTTATCTGGAATCCATAACTGTGCAAGAATTAAAGAAAATTATGACAAAAATACATTGTTGAAACTGTTTTAACATGTTTACAGAGCATATCAAATGAAAAATTCACATGCAGTGGAACTTGAGGACCAATAAAAAGATTAACGCCACATGTCTGTATATTATGTGAAAGAAAGAAATCAGTTCTCACACAGTTTTCCTTGCATTGTTATTAGTTTGTAAGAAAATAAAGAGTAAGTATGAAAGGTAAATAGCAACCAAGTATTTCAGAAATGATGTTTGTAAAATAAAAAATGCCAGATGCATGCAAGATTTGTTTTGGACATAAAGATAAAGTGTGTCCATACCTGAGTTGAAACAAATAAAGAAATTAATGTTAACAAAGGGAAGATTTTATTTACAATTCATGTCAGGATACATGATGCATCTGATATGAAGTGTGTCCAATAACTGGGTTTAGGGATAAATGTAACAAATTTTCATGATAGTATAGGGAACATTTTCTTGAAATTCACTTTTTTAAGCTTTTACTCTACATTTTTTATGCTTCAACATTTTGTTGGTGGCCATTCCTCACAATGCTCACAAATGCACCAGTCTGAAACTGTGATAAATGAATCTATGTAAATATCACATTAAACAACAACATAATAAGTCTAAAGCACAGGCATAATAACATATAAAGCAAACGTCTCTGCTTGAATTCTATCATCGTTGTTATAAAGTAGTGCAGTCATTAGTGATAATTAGTTCAACTGATATATCCCCCAAAAAGGCTGACCAATAGTATTATATTAAAGTCTGTTTAAAATATTTAAATACAGATATTTCAAACTATTAATTTTTAACTATCCTAGGAAAGTTCACTTAAAACCCAAATTATCAATATACAATGTGAATATTCCGGTGTGTGTGAGGAAATAATTAGCATACCAAATGTAATTTTATTTTTTTAAATACACTAACGAAGTGAATTCGTCAACAACAATGCCCAGTGTAAAGAGTTTGAGCTGCTTATGTTTATTTAAAGTGCTTGAAGGTAAAGCAAATGCGGTTCACTTCTGTTCCCGTGCACACAAGTATGACTTACTTCTATAGTCCTACCAGAGATCAAGCTGTCCCTACAGATCTCTGGGTCCTATCGTACCTGCTTTGTGCTTCGACTGCTGCAACATTTTTCCTCGTCTCCGATGTAGCAGTCGATTGTGAGCTGATGCAAGTGGTTACAAATTGGTAAAATTGAACCAGATGGAGTCAATGGCCATCTCGATAGTTGATGACTTGAGATCACAAATCCAACTAAGAGACACCACCGATCACTATGCCTAGCAATGACACAGACACTTCTGTCGTTTGTGGACGGTCAAAAAGACTCGTCTGCTTGACTCATCTCGGGAAGGTCTATCGTAGTTACTCGGCGAAGGACACAAGGTCTGATCACTGAGCTTTTCGATTTTTATAAACATCGGCAACCGAAATAGTGCTAATAAGTGGTAATTAAGTGAGAAACGAATCCTTATTTCTCCTATCGCTCTCGGCTCTGTTATTCTAACTAAATCTATTTTTTGAAAAACGTTGACTGTCGCCCAACACAGCCTTATCATACCCTTAGTATCCCCTTTAACACACGCACACAACTGTTTGCTCTGTCGACATCATTTCGCTTCGAGACAATCTGAATCCGATCACACGTAAAGATTGTTTAAAACACACGCCAGCAACGATGATTTACAACTTGGGCGAAGCAGAGCAAGGAAGAGAGAGTGAAAAAAAGAAATAAAATCTGGAAGAGATTTCATGCAGAGAAAAAAAAGAGAAAAAAAGTTCTGCCTCGTGTTGATGTTTTTTTTTTCCTAAAACGAATTACACACCTGTCTATACACGATATATCAGTCGTACTATCTTTTCAAGAAATTTAAATAAAAAAGTGTTGGCGGACATAGAGGTTGAACTTGTTTGTGCTCGGGATTAAAAATAAGTGAGAGATGAGGAGAGGAATGTGTGTTTGTAAGTTTGCCTATCACCACTGTAGTGTTCTTTCACCTGCAAGTGGCAGTGTAGGTGTCTGCCGTACAGTCGTCATCTTCATCCATCAATCTGTTTGTCTTGAGGTTTGTTTGTGTGCGAACGTTTGCATGAGAGGATTTGAAGTGAGTTGTACTCAGACATCCTGGCTTCAGCTTTAGTCAAATATTTCCTTGTGTCCGCGCGCGTGCATGCTGTGTGTGTATGAGATATATCTGTGAAAGTATCAATGTGTAATAGTATTTTCCAGCGTGTCTGTACAGGTGAATCTTTTGTGTGTGTGTGTGCGTCACGCTGCGTCTCCCTGGGTTTGTCACGTGACGTGCGTGTTGTGAGTCTCATGCAAGTGCGAGCATCGCATGAACTACACTAAAGACAGCTAGATGCAGACAGTCGTGGTTGTGGTGGTGGTGGAGGTAGCCGTCGTTGTAGTGGCGAGAGTGAGTCGTCACGTGACTGCATGCTGACTCACAGTACATCGAGCTGCTCCAGTCACATGTCGCCTATTCACAACATCATTGTCTCCATGTCACGACCGCTCCTGGCATCCAACAGCTGCCGCCACCCTCTCCCTCCTTCCTGGGAGCCCCGGCATTGTGACTGTAAGCAAGAACGATCGCACAGCTCAACGACAACACCACAAAACATCACAACGCAGGCACGGCCATGATAAGACCCTGACGGCGCGATTGTTGCACACGTCGTCGGCCTCCCCGCGAGATCGAAATACACATTAACTATTTATTTTTTGAGGGCTCCACTCTCCCAGACCTTCACCACCTTCCCTCCTTTATCATTACTGTCATCCATTCTTCTCCTCAGTTCCCGCCATACACGTACACTCACACAAACACACCGGCACAGGTACAACCATGACGTGGCAGGAAGGAGAGAATCTGACCAGGTACAAGGATTTAAATGTTACGCAATGCTGCAATGGAATCAGGTTGTTCTGAAACATAAGAAAGCTAGCAGCATGGAGAAAGGTGGAGGGATGGAGATGGTGAGCGAGGAAGAGAGAGAGTGAGATTGGGGAGTTTGGAGAGAGAGAAAGAAAAACGAAGAGGGATAGGAAAATAGAGGCGGCAATGGATGACGGAGAAGGTAAGGGGAGCGAAGGACTGACAAGGTTCCTATTTTTCCCTCTTGATGCATGCACCACCCCGTGGCCATGTCTGTCAGCACCCAGCCCGCTGGAATGCCCACTTGTCCACGGCCCTTATCGATCTCCTCGTCAGGCCGAGTGCAGATGGCCCGCGTTGTCATAGGAATGGCGCGAGCTCTGTCGTCCTCCCCAGCCCGACCCTCCCCGCCCCGCTCGCCCCACCCCCACCCTCGCCTAGTGTTACGTGTTCGCCTCACCGCGCAATCTTTCACACACTTATTTACTCCCGTCTGCCGGTGCCTGCAGGTAGATGATACGTCATCACCCCGGGGCAGGTGTGTCGTGCCCGAAATCATGCGAGTGTGCGTGTGTTTGTGAGCGTGCAAGCGTGCGTGCGTGTGTGTGTTGTGTGTGTGTGTGTGTTTGTCAGCGTGCAGGCGTGCGTGTGCGTGTGTTTGTGTGTTGGCGCATTTGATTGAGTGGGTAAGGAGGGAGGAGAGGCTTCGCTGTGGGTGAGCTGCAAGCTTCTGACCTGTCTAACGACCTGCACGTGGGTTAGTCTCTACTTACATGCCTCTCTCTAGATACTGCACGTACTTGATAATGTGAATTGTAGTGTAACGTTTGTCACGTGTGATGACGTCAATCGCAGTGTAACGTTTGTCACGTGTGATGACGTCAATCGCCAGTTGTACGTTGTCACGTTGAATGCACGTCACATGCAGATAACGCTGGTTATAAGTATATTTTCGACTCAGATGATATCAAAACAATAAAACGAAAGCTGGCGACTCAAATAACGGCGAAGAACTCCATCTGACTGTGAAAGTCGATCACATTTTTATTTAAAACAAAGCTGAAGACAGTTTTTAACCCTAAGAACGAGCGAGTTCTTTAAAAGGATCGAGTGTAGTTCTGACAGACCTTTAGAATAACGATGACAATCTTCATCAGGTTCCAAGTAACTTGCTCAGGGCTTTACAAACCGACCAACAAGAAAAGAAAGACAAGGACAGACAGCTCGTGACATGTGCAGTAGTAGTCTTGGCTGAACATCAGAGTTCCATGACCTCCATGGCTGTGAAGAGAATGTCTAACTACAGAAACACACATAGAACTTGAAGTGGCCCAAACAATAAAAAGTAAACAATAGTTGACAAGTATTTGTGTGTATGTTGCAGTTTTATTTCTATGCAAGGATTATATAAAACTACAACATCTGTCTTTTTCTGGTCCGTCTTCCTCTCGCAGACCCCATGTTTGTCTTTTGCTAGCACCTGTCACTAGCAAATCATTTGACAATGTAGTAAACATTTTTCTTTAAGAATATTCGGGGCTGCATCCTTTTTTTATACCTTCGATAACCTTCAGCAAGTAGGCGTAGTATCTTGGAAACAGTCGTCCCTGAAGTGCAGTCTACACAGGCTTTGGTGCTTTATTGGCTCAGAAACATATTGGCCGTCTTTATTTATTTTATTTTTTTGCAAAATCTATTCATAAGCGTTTTTCGGGCGGTTAGGTGTAAACTTGCGGCAGATTTGTGACCACCTAAAATGCAAGAAGAACAGATGTCAGCACCATGACTGTGTAGCGAAGACGACACGTGACGTTGGGAAGAAAGTTCTGGCATGTTCCAAGATGTCATCAGACTGAGAAACTCTCTGGTAAATGGACATCGATGCTCCCCTGAACTTGTCTGCTAGTTGTTGCGGCTCAGCGGTCTGTTAGTTGAATGTTTGGTTGAATTCACGACGACCGGTTGAAATAAACAAGCTAAAAGTTCGTCAGCTACGCACTCCAAATAATTGCTAACGCTTGCATACAATGGCTCAGCTTGCCTCTCCATCACTCTTTTAGGAATAGAGCCGAAAGAGCATCTGCAGATGAGACGTGACTTTTACAGACAGCCTATTAACATATAACGAAGCAATTTCGAGCGTCGCCATGATGCAAAGACCAGTTGGCGTTCAACGGAACCGCGACAATTACAAAATGGAAAAGCAGGAAGATCGTGGATGGTTCAGGGAGTGTTAGAAACAACAAGACTTCAGACAGACTATCAATCAATGTGTAGCGCTCATCACCTTATGTGCAGAAGGAGGGAATGCCCACTTCTGCAGTGCTTCCATCAGTGAAAGCCTGAGATGAACGTCTGCGCGCGGGAACTACGCAAGCCGCACTTGTGCAGCGGCTTTGCGCGACCTGATGACATCACTGTTCCGACTGCCCCCGCGGACACCTCGTGGAACCAGAGTTTGTTTTTTTGGAAAAGTCTATGTCCGAGCATGAAGTCCCAGAAAGATT